>NW_007218192.1:13983-41928 GCF_000164805.1 Carlito syrichta | reverse complement strand
GAGGCTGCGGTAGCCGGGAGCGGCCACTGCACTCCAGTCCGGGCGACAGAGTGAGACTCCAACTCAAAAATAAAAATAAAAGATAAATAAATATTTGCCTACTGTATGCTGGAATAAATAATGAAGATGCTCTCAGAGAGTCTTGTTTTTTTGTTTGCTTTTGTTTTTGTTTTTGTTGGAGTCTCCAGGTTAGGCAGGAGTGCAGTGGCATGCTCATGGCCATCCCAGCGTCAACCTGCTAGGCTCTGGCGATCCTTCCACTTCAGCCTTCCAAGTAGCCGGAACTATAGGTATGCGCTACCATACCACACCCAGTTAATTTCTGATTTATTGTAGAGACGAGGTCTTACCAAGTTGCCTGGGCTGATCTCAAACCTGCGGGCTCAGGCACTCCACTCACCTCTGCCTCCCAGTGCTGGGATTATAGGCTGAGCCACCAAGCCCAGCCAGTCCTGTATTTCTTTATAGCACATATTGATCACATTTAATAATTAGACAGTTATGTGTGCACTTATGTAATATCTTTCTCTCATGATCATAAACTGCGTGAGGACAAGGATCTTGTCTGACTTGTTCACCAGTGTGTCTCCCAATGACTAACATAGCACCTCCTGATATCTAGGGGGTGATTAAATATACATATATGTACATATGTATATATAGACAGAAATCTATTTAGATATATATTTGTGTGTGTGTATGTATATATATATGAGTGGGGACTCAAAAAAAACTGGAATTATCTTTTGGAAGATGGGTTCCTTGTAGTACAGACTTACCCTGCTAGGTAAGTATTTTAGGAAATCATCAGCATCAGTGTACAAGCTAGCGTTGTTGTGAGAGGTTACATTTGGCTTCAGTAAATTTTTTTCTGGAAACTTTTTTCAGTGCATTTGCCCATTTCATGGTGGGTGTTTACACTTGCAAACATCATGCTGAGTGTTCAGCAGTTTTTGACCAAAAAGCAACATGACCACCATGCCCCACCCTCCCTATTTACCTGATCTTGCCCCGACTTTGTTTCCCCGGATGAAGAAAATCCTCAAAGGGAAACGTTTTGCCTATGTGGAAGAGGTGAATCAAAAACAGCAAAACCACTAAAAGGCATCACAATCGATGAGTTCAAAAACTGTTTTGAGCAGTGGAGAGTCTCGATAGGTGTACTGCATCAAATGGAGAGTACTTTGAAGGTGACAGAAGTTCAACCACATAAGAATAAATACTCAATTTTGTATAAATAAATTCTGGTTTTGGGGGGGTCTCCCCTCGTATACACACACAGAAAAGAGATCAAGGAAGGAAAGAAAAAAGGCAGGGAGGGAGAGAGGGAAAAAGGAAAGCAGTGATGCTTCTCTCTGATAGGAGCAGGCCAGGGGCATTCCAAGGCCCTCTCCCATCCCCCTCCCAACTTTGGGCACCATCTATCCTCCCCAGTGAGATAGTGGAGGCCAAGATGCTTTGTGAGCTGTTGACTGTTCTATTGCGGGAAGAGCTGTGATAACTAAATGATCCCTTCCTTCCTGCCTACCCCCCAGCTCCATGCTGCATCCTCCTTCCTAGACTCTTCTCTACCCTTTCACCCATCCCAGCCTCCTCGCAAGTCACTTTCCTACATCTCTCTCCTTTTCTACTGGCCACCTTCCAGATGCCTAACCTGACTTTTAGCCCTCTCTACCTTGGTCACCGCCAGGCAAAAGGCCTCTATCCAGGGTTGGAAAAGTCTCCTTCCTCAAGTCTGAACTAGAAGCATCCAGGACATCAAGGTGATTAATCTAGCTCTCTGCCCTCCAGGAGCTTGCTGTCCAATGGAAGAGATGATATATGTCCCTATGGCGTCATCACACAATGGAGAATATTGATGCTCACACGTATTCTTCTCTGTGCCAGAGATCCCTATCTCCTGTCTATTATCCCCTTTTCTTATAAAAATAAGACCTCTGCCTTTTAGCTGGACACTTAGCTACCAGGATAAAGGCCATATTGCCTCCTAATTGCAGCTAATTATGGCCATGTGACTAGATACTGACCAGCAGCATGTGAACAGAAGTGAGGTGAGCAACTTCTAAGCCATGGCTACTCCCGGCCTTCCCCTGCCTGTGGGTGACAGTGTAGATATGGGGGATATCAATATATGCCCTACATCCTAACTGATCATCCATTTTTTTTGTAACAGAATTCAAGCAAGAGTGCATTGCTATTTCCTACTATGTGCCAGACACTCTTTCAGAGTTTGGAGATACAGAGAAAATCTCCAGTGCGGTGGAGGATATATTCTAGAAAATGCATAATTGTGTCTGAGTCTCCTCTTCCCCCTCATCTTTTTCTTCCCTCATATGTCCCTATACTCGGTGACTGGCTTAGCCATATACCAGACCCACAGAACCATGAGAGGGAGGCAGTGAAGAGGAGTGGAAAAGACATGGAAGGTATAGTCACTCAGACCGCATTTAAATCCTAGCTTGAAGTCTCAGAGACTTAGTTTCCTCTTTCGTAAAATGGAGACAAGAGCATAACTCCTTCTCAGTGCTGTGGGGGGTGGGGGAATAAAATGGTATAGTGCCTGAAAAGTTTATAACACGCTGTTTCACATGTAACCTGTACTCCATAAAACATGACTGCTAGAATAACAACATATTATTAATGAACTGAGTGACACTAACAAGGAAATACTGTGTCTCCTGATCCAATCTCACCTGAGAAGTGAATACCTACATGTTCCTCTCCCCATCCTGTCTCCCTTCCTCCTTCCCAAGGTCATTTTTTCCTGCCCTTTGTCAAATCCGTGCAAGTTCCTGGGCATGTCTGCTAACACCTCTCCCAGAATGGGGAACTGAGGCCTAAGGAAATCCCCTCTCCACCCAGCCACAGCCATATCCTGAACCAGCAGTGTTCTGCCACTGCTGAGAGGCAGATTTTCTTTGCTGACTTCTCTTCCCTTAAGTAACTTACTGTTTCCCATAGGAAGCGGAAACAAGACTAGCCTAGAAGACTGCGGTTTTGGTTACAAGTCTCTGCTGTTGATCACTCTCAGTATGGTTGTCCACAGTCACTTCCCCGCTGTAGGATTCATTTTCCATCATAAAAACACTAATGGCTGGCTCGGTGGCTCAGCCTGTAATCCCGTGCTTTGGGAGGCTGAGGTGAGTGGATTGCCTGAGCCCGTGGGTGCGAGACCCACCTGGGCAACTTGGCGAGACCTCATCTCTACAATAAATAAATAAATAAAAATTAGCCAGGTGTGGTAGCGCGCGCCTGTAGTTCCGGCTACTTGGAAGACTGAGGCGGAAGGATCGCCGGAGCCCAGCAGGTCAAGGCTGCAGTGGCCAGGAGCGTGCCACTGCACTCCAGTCTGGGCGACAGAGTGAGACTCCAACTCAAAAAAAAAAAACACTAACGAACTTCTCATCATCTTTCTAGACCCAATTCAACTGCCACTTCCCTTGTGAACCTTTCTTCCTTCATTCCCTCAGATGAGTTAGTGGCTTTCTCCTGTGTTGTCTTCCCTGGGGTCCTTGGTATAGTCCTTCCTCTGGTATAGCAGCCATCATGTATACAATTACTTCTTCACTTGTCTTTCTCGACCTGACTCTGAACTACTTGAGGACAAATCGTAGCTTATTTAGTTTGTATCCCTGGTGCATATTACCTGACAGGTGGCAGGGAAAATGAAACATACATGAATGAATGATGGCTGGATACGGATGGATGATGAAGTGATTAGATGAATTGTAGACCGTTATGCAGATGGAGCATGTACAGGTGATGATAGACATAGCTAGTAGAGGATAGATATTTGATGGAAGAGTGAATGAAGGGTGGAGGGTGTGTGAAAGAGGCAGAATAAATTGGCAGGTTGGTCATTGGCCTGTGGATGATAGGTAGATGTAAAGAAATGAATGAAGAGTAGCTTGGGGATGGATAGCTGACGCAAGAAATGGTGGATGGCTAAAAAAAACAAATGGAATAAGAGATGGATGGATGGATGGGCAGATGGACAGATGAATGACTGGATAGATGACTGAGGGATAGACAGATGGACAGATGCATGAAGAAAAAGCGAATGCAGAACAAATAAACGCATACGTGATGGTGAGGGCCAACGAATGGCTGGCAAATGGTGGACAGATGGATGATGGATGGATGGCGGATGGATAGATGGAAAAATGATGGCTGGCTGGGTAGCTGGTTGAATGAGTGCATAGATGTGAAAGAGACTGATGATGCCGAATGGATGATAGGGAGATGGATAGAGAGTTGGTGGTGAAGGCATGACGATGGATACAGGTTGACAGCGAGTGTGGGGAAAATGAACTTTGGCTAGATGGATGATGAATGGGTGGTGAATGAAGTGCTGGTGTGTGAAGGGAATGTATGAGAAATGAATAAATGATAGCTGTTAGGTTGATGAATTATGTGTGAACAGTTTATGAGCAGATGTGTGTGTTACCACAGAAAATCTTTGAGGGTCCCTCCAGCCCTAATATGTTGTGAGTACCATCTCTCAGGAAAGGAGGAAAACTGAAATGTGAGCTTCCATGGGCCAGGCATCTTCCTGGGAGCCTGACTCGTATCATCTCAATAATCATTGCAACAACCCTGAACAGCAGATATTGATATGCTCACCTTCCAAAGGAGAAAGATGAGAGTTGGGAAGAGGAAGTGATTTTCTCAAGCCTAGCTATACCACACTTCCTATCTGTTTCCTCCTTCTCCTGAGTGGGAGCACCTCGACCCCTCTGCTCACCCTTTGACATCCCTGTGCTGTCCATGGCTTGCCTCCTCCCCTCCCCACACCCTGGTTCTCAGGGATCTCCCTAATCCATACTTGAGACCTCCCTGCTCTGACCTGTTTTACCTTTAACCTTTCACCTTTCCATCACTACCATAATTTACAATCCTCATCAACACAAGCACCATTTTTTTAGCACTCAGCATGTGATGGCATTGATCTTGGTGCTCTACATTATTTCCACAAGAACCCTAAACATAGGTATTACAATCCGCCTTTTAAATGTGAGGAGGCCAAATTAGCCGGGTGTGGTAGTGCACGCCTGTAGTTCCAGTTACTTGGAAGGCTGAGGCAGAAGGATTACCAGAGCCCAGCAGGTCGAGGCTGTGGTGGCCGGGAGCTTGCCACTGCACTCCAGTCTGGGCGTCAGGGTGAGACTTCAACTCAAAAAATAAAAATAAATAAAAAATAAATAAATAAATGTGAGGAGGCCACAACTCAGAAATAAAGTGACTTGACCAAGGTCACCAGTTAGTTAGTAACGAAGATGGGGTTGTAACTTCAATCTAATCAACTTCAAAGCCCATGTTCTAAATCGTAATGCTCTATTTCCTCTTGGCATCTGTGATGTTTGGTTAACCACACTTGCTTGTTTAAGTGTGTGCATACATGTGTATGCCTGTGTGATTGTGTCTTTTCTCTCTATGGATTGGAACAGAGACACTTTATCACACGTTTCCTGAACCCTCATCAGTGTCAGACACAGAGAAAAACCACAGAACATCAATGTAGAAAGAGCTGCTTTGAACATCCTGGAGCTCAACCCCATTATATCCCCAGTGAGACCCCCAGGGCTCAGAAAAGATCTGCAACATTCTCAAGGCCACCCAGTGAGTCAGGGGCTGGGCTGGGACCTGGGCCCGGGCCTTAGTGCTCAGCAAAAACTTATTGATAAAACAGGCTCCTATAATTGCTGGGCTGGTCTCCAGGAATAATAATATAATAATAATAAAATAGGGAGCAGGTATAACTCTCAGCCCACACCCAAAATAAATAGCCTCCATTCCACTGGGTGGGAGAAACTTCATCTTGGTCAATTCTGGGTGTCTTCTTTCACCTTCTCCCCCCTCCAGGTCACCTCCTTCCCCCACATTTTGAGTGTTCAGAAAGGGTCTTGATCCAGGGCCCATACACTCACCCAGACATCTAGGCTCATGACTTTCTTAGGTTCTATCCAGAAATAAGGCTCTGGGTCCTGCTGTCAGACCCCTCCAGACCACACAGAGTTTCTATCCTTTTTCGGGGTCACGCTATGCCTACATTCCCATTCTACACACTATGTCTAAGCTCTCATTCCCTATATCTGATTCTGTATTACTTGGGATGGTAATTCAGCTATTGATTTCTCTCTCACTTACCAGCAGGAGGCAAACAGGCTAGATTGACGTGAGTCCCATGGTGTTGGAGACCCAGAAACCTTCCATCTTGCTGTTCTGTCTTCCTCAACGTGTGGCTTCCATCTCATGGTCTAAGACAGCTCCTCCTCCTCCTGCCACCATGTCAAATTCTAGTTGGCAGAAAGGGGACACAAGGTATAAGGAGTGGATGCCTCCCTTTCCTTTCAACGCAGGACCCAGAAGTTGCACTTACAGCATATCTGTGCCGAAGCCTGGTCACACAGACAGGCCTGACTGCAAGGGAGACTGTGGAGTGCAGTCTTCAGCCGGGAGGCCATCTGCAGCTATGGAAGAAGGGGAAGCCAGATAACTGCACGACAGCTGGACATCTTTGTTACACTTCCCTCCGCCCCACCTCCCAGGTCAGCTTGATCTCGCTTCCTAAAGAGGAAAACCAATTTTGACTCATCTATTCTTCTCAATCTATTATTTATGGCATAAACTGTGTACTCTCAAATTACTCAGCATTCCGACTAAACGTCCATGACTCTTTGTAAACCAAGAGGCCAAGGCTTTGTAAACCAACCAAAGCCTTGGCCTTTGAGACACAAAAGGAATTTCTTCCATTTCTGCCTCATTAGTCCCTCCTAAGGTGATGAAGGCCACTAACAAATGGGGAAATGCAGGAGATGCCTTCAGTGTGATAGCACATTTCACAGTTACAAATATCATCGGATCTCTCCCTTCTGGCTGAGTCTTTCTGTGGCTTCCCTGACCTTAGAGTTGGCTTAAGCGACAACACCTCAAAGAGGCTTTCTCTGCCCACCCTATTTGTTTTCTTTGTAACAGACATGGCAACACGTAAGTTTAAAATAGTTGCATGTTATTTGACTTGCAATAACGTGAGGACAGGGACCATCCCCGTCTTTCCATCTTTGTCCACTCAGTGCCTGGCACGGTGCCAGCACCCAGTAGACGCTTTAGCAATGATATCTGACTGAATGATGCATGAGTGTGCCAGGGCCCCATGAGGTGCAAAACGTGGCCAGATCTCTCCAGGTGACTGAAATTGAGTAAACATGCCTCTTCTTCTTACGGTGGGCAGCCCCGAGGGGCAGGCTATACTTCTTTGACCCCAGAGGCCATTTCTAGTGTGAGCGGGCCGTTCTTGGAATTCAAAGGGGCAGAGGCATGCTGCCAGGCCAGATGGGCTGGTGTGCTTTGAAAAACACCAGTCACAGACTCCCTCATCCCTCAACCAATGCCAAGACGCCCCCTCCCATCCAGGACTTAACATCGAAAAAACGGAAGAAAGGAAAAACTTGATTCACTCAACTGAGTTCAAATCTGAAATAACTGATTTTTTTCTGGATTATATTGAAGCTTTCATTTTCTTGCCTCAGAAAAACACAGGCACTCAAAACAAGAAAAAGTGAATCATACAAAATAGAGCATTACATTTCTTGTGTATGTGGCTGACAGGTGTATTTTGGCCACATTAGAGTGACATCATTCTAAAATCACGGGTGGGTTTACTTATGAAAATTTGTAATCACAGAGTGTTAAAGTCACTGAATCTTAGAATCACATAAAGTCAGAATCATAAACTGCATTCAGAAAGAAGCTTAGGAATTGTCTTAGTTTGGGTTCTCCTAAAAGCAGAGCCTGAGTCAAGGATTGGATGCCAGTATCCCAAGAAGCCCAAAGGGTCTGGAAGAGTAAGTGTGAAAAGAGGCAAGGGAATGAAAAGCAAGTTATTGAGCCCATTTCCAACATGGTCAACCAGTGCCCTAATCGAACTGCAGACCTTCTGAATGACCAAAGGCAAGAGGCTGGGCACTTACCCACCAACTCCCATCCCCCATTGGTTGAGGGTTGCCCCTGGGGGCACCAACTCCTCCCAGGTAGGGCTGAGAGTGCTCCCAAGGCTTCAGAGAAGCCAGGTGACTGATGGGTGCCTAAAAAGGGACCTCATGGGTGTGCTAGGAACTGCTCGCTACAGCCACAGCTAAAGTCAGAGGTGCAGACAACACCAACAACACCCCAGAAAAGAATTATTTTCTAAAAGTCTAGCCTGGAGGATCACATGCTGCATCAGGATGGGAGCTTCGCTTTATTTGGTTAGCACCGTCCTAAAATGAAACTTGGATCCAAAAGCCTTCAGAAGACTCAGGCAGTCTTCATTTTGCCATAGGCCCCACCACTCCCCATTGCCCCCCATTGATTTCTGTCACCTGCCTGGCCCCGGAGGCATCTGCCTCTGAGGCCCCTGCCCAGCATCTCTTCTAGAGGACAGAGGACTTCAGGATAAAGCCTGTTTTCCATCTGTCTCCTGCTCCCCATGCAGCCTGGCCCTTGGAAGGGCCTGGTAAATGTTAGCCCTGAGTGTACCCTCTGCTTGCATACTTCCCCGCCTGGGAGCGCACGCCTTTCTAGGCTGCCTGTTGTATTGTCAGCTACCTGCCCCCACCTCCCTGCCCCGCCCCCAGGCATTCCCAGTGGGGACTGGGGTGAAACTCCCTGCTTGGGGTGAGCAGCAGGTTAATTTCCTCCTGGAGCTTCCCTCAGCAAACAATGAGACAATGGCGAGCCGGAGGTGGCCTGCGTAAGACAGCCGTGGAGGGGAAGTTGTAATCTGTGCTTCAGCAAGCAAAGAGGCGAGAAAAGCAAGCCAGCCAGACCGGGCCCTCCACCCAGCCGGCCCCTGGGACCCAGCAGGCCCCAACCTGAAGGTCACCTGAGTCGCCCTTGAGGAAAACAGCCACAAACCACCATCCAAGTGGAGAAAACAAGGATGGGTGTGGCTTTCCCCCACGCCCCTTCCCTGTCCAGATGGTCCTAGCTTCTCTAGGCATCACCCCATCTGCCCACCTTCTGGGTCTGGCTTGCAGGGAGACATCCCCAGACAGACACCATCTGATCCTGGTTGGATGAGGCTGTGTGACCGTGGGACATGTTACTTAACCACTCTGTGCCTTTGGTTCCTTGTCGGTAAAAGGGGGCTAAGACCATGTTCCTCCTGATTGTCCAGAGGATTCCGTCCCTCCATTCAGCTAGTGAGCATTTTCTGAGTGTCTGCCACGTGCAAACTGTTGGGTATACGGCAGTGATGGAGAAAATGTCCCTGCCCTCCTGGGGCACACGGGGACATGCAGAGAGTCAGCAACCAGATGACTGCAGTGGGACATGTGGAATTACACAGCGACAGGTGCTACGAGAGGAGGCGGCGGCACCACGAAGAGGCGGCACCATGAGGCCCAGCCTGCAGGTCAAGGCGGGCTTCCTCCAGGAAGTGGCAACTAAACAGAGCTGAGCAGGGAGGAAGCACTTACTAGGCCAAGGAGAAAGGGTGCGGGGAGCAAGGCAAAGGCCCGGAGGCCGGAATAAAGTTGACATCAAGGAGTTGACTCCAGGAGGCCTGTGTACCTGGACACAGAGAATGAGGAGGATGTGAGAACTGAGGCTTGGAAGGTGCACAGGGCAGCCTCCAGCATCCCCACCTCTCCCTGCCCTGGAACCCCTGCAACAGTGTGTTCTTTATCTGGAGAGTAAAAGGAAGACATTCAGGTTCCAGGGGAGTGGCACGACTGGCTGATGGCGTGGATGCTCTCATTGCAGTGCCTGGTCGAGTGGGAGCCCTCCTTTGGGAGGGCAGGGTCCTGTCTAAGCATATCGTGCACAACAAGCCACTGCTTCCTCAAGTCTCCCCCTTACTGCCAGGTGGAAAACTCGCTGTGCCCACCTCACAGATGAGGAAACTAAGGCTCAGGGCAGGAGAGAGAGGGAGGGGGAATGAGCATAGCCAGACGGATCCATCCCCGCTATGGAAAAGAGGGTGATTGGCAGGGTATCCTGCAACTTCAGGGGACTGGGTCCCCAGCCCCTTCCATCCCACGCTTCTTAGGGTGGCTCCTTGCCCTTCTTGCCTCACCCTAGAGGCTCCCCTAAATTCAGCCAGGTACTGAGAGGGAAAAGGGCTACAGACAATTCAGGGATATCCCCATCCTAGGCCATGATCCCAGGTGTCCCCAAAATCTGAGCGGCTGCTGCCTTAACCTGGACTCAGAACCAGCCTTTGGCTCTGCCCAGAGCAAATGGCTCCATTCCTTGGAGGCTCCTGGAAACTGGTTCACGGGGACAGAAAGTTGTGGCTACACCCTTCGTGGGCCCTTCTTAGTCACCGAAATGCTATGAGCCCACTCCACTAAGGAGGAAACTGAGGTTCAAAGAGGGGAAGCATCCGCCCTTGCTCGGTGAGGAGGAGCTGCGCCCCGGGGCCCACGCTGATCGGGCTCCAAGCCCCAGCTCCTGGCATGCACCTCCTGCAGGACCTCCCCACCCAGGCTTCTCTGACACACCATGTCACTGCCTGCTCAGAGTCCTTTAGTGGCTTCCCGGGAACAGAGGCAAGGCCTTGCCCTGCCTCGGTCTCCACCCCTGCACGTGGGCCTTGCCTTCCCCTCCTTCCCACTCCTACCTCAGAGCCTTCAGCACCCACTCTTCAGCCTGGCTCAGGCTGGCCCCCAAGCACCTTGAGACACGCTCTCCTGGTGCCCACTTCATGTTTCCTGATCCTTCTCCTCTTTCCCGGCCTATGAGAAGCCCCGAGAGGTGCAACAGCAGTTGTCCCACAAATGTCTGTCTCTGAATGAATGAAAGGGAGAAGGAAGGAGGGAAGGTTTCCAGTCCCACCCCTGCTGCCTCCAATGCAGCCCCCAAACCTGCATCCCAGCTGCCTCCCACACCTCGCCTGCTAGTGCCAGGCTTCCCTGCTGGGAAGGGTTCTGCAGAGTCCACCTCGCAGGTCTGTCTACCAGCCTTAGAAGATCCCCCTCGTGGTCCTCAGCTCTAAGGAGTGAAGAAGCCCAACTCAGAGAGAGTGTGAGGCTTGCCCAAGGTCCCAGAGCCATTCCCTGGGGAGGGTGGGGGCAGGGGGACAATCCAGAGGCAGCAGCCCACTCACGGCAGAGGGCTCTTCTGCTCGGAGGGCCCAGCTTGTCCCCTTTCTCCAGGGAGGCTGGTTACGCTGGGCGGGGTGGGCGTGGGGTGCCCTGCTACCAGCAGCTCCCCTCCTCCCAGTGCTGGGACTCCAGCTCCATATGTTCCAGGAAATCCAGGCCACATTTCCCTCCTGGAGCCGCCCAGAGGGACCCTCTGGGGAAAGACACAGCATTTTTGAGGAAAAGGGGTGGGAGGGGTGTGGGAGAAAAAGTCACCACCAAAAAAAAAAAAAAAGAAGAAAACAGTAGTTGGGCCAAGAATGTGCCGGGGTGAACCAGAGCCAAGCCTCCTGTCACATCCACAGCTGTGCCGGCCAGGGTGGGGCGCCAGGGCACAGGCAGGCCGGGTCACTCTCGGGACAGGACACCAGCTGCCAACCTGCTCCTGGCGGGAAGAGGGGGTCCCTACCACCGTCCTGGGGTGGAGGAGGAGCTGAAAAATAACCTGGGCCAGGAGTCAGGACACTAGATTGTCCCACCTTCCAGGGAGAATGACCCAAATCCATTCTCTAACCTGGCCTCAGTCTCCCTCTCTGTGTCATGATGAGATTTGGAGAAAACTGAAATGGGGTGACTTTCCAATAAGAGATTGTTTGAATGAAGTGAGGGATGGCCACACTTTTTAGCAGGGGTTCTGAATCTGGGATCTAGAACTCAGGCTCTCCATGAATTTGGATGTTCACTGACCTCTAACTGAAACTGATATCTCATGTTTCCTTCAAGTATGAATGTGACCGCCAAGTCAGGTAGGGTCAGCGGTGATTTTCACATGGTGCTCATCATGACCTGAGACCTGTTTCCTGGGCTTGTTATTTAATGTGCTGATAAGAAGCTTGGCTCTCACTCTCACAAGCCTATGTTAATGTAGCAACAAGAGTGTTTCAGTATAACCAGTTTCCTTTGCAATCTTGTGTATTTTACGCACTTAAAAAACATTTGCTGGGTGCAGTGGCTCAAACCTGTAATCCCAACACTTTGGGAGGCCAAGAAGAGAGGATTGTCTGAGTTCAGGGGTTTGAGACCAGCCTGGGCAACTTGGTGAGACCTCGTCTCTACAATAAATCAAAAAATAAGCTAGGCGTGGTAGCACGCACCTATAGTTCCATCTACTTGGAAGGCTGAGGTGGAAGGATCACCTGAGCCCAGCAGGCCAAGGTTGCGATGACCATGAATGTGCCTCTGCACTCCAGCCTGGGCAACAGAGTGAGACCCTGACTCAAAAAAATAAAAATTACAAGAGGGGTCCATCCCTTCACCAGGTGCCAAAGAGTTTCATGGTACAAAAAAGCGAAAAATCCTACTTTAAATGTAGCCATGCTAATACTTAAGTGGGGAAGTACCTTGTATGCTGACCTAGAATAAGTCAAAGTATGCTGTTAAATGCAGTATGAGAAACCACAGGAAGTGTGTAATGCACCACTCTTTGTGTGAGAACCAGGCTGGGTACCTACCTAAGCTTGTTCAATACACATAAAATACACCCCAGAAGCCCCACACCGGCCATAGTGTTCATCTCCAGGGTCCGAGAAGACTCATCACTGACCACCTTGAATGCTGATTTTTTTTTTTTGAGTTGGAGTCTCACTCCATCGCCCAGTCTGGAGTGCAGTGGCACGCTCACGGCCACCCCAGCATCGACCTGCAGGACTCCGGCGATCCTTCTGCCTCAGCCTTCCAAGTAGCTGGAACTATAGGCGCGCGCTACCACGCCCGGCCAATTTTTTAACTTATTGTAAAGATGAGCTCTAGTCAAATAGCGCAGGCTCCAACAATCCCCTAACCTTGGCCTCCCAAAGTGCTGGGATTACAGGCTTGAGCCACTGCACCCAGCCGAGTGCTGATATTTTTAATGTAAGAACGTTTCAAGATTCTGGGAGATGCCTTTGGCTGAGGCAGAAAAACAACATTTTTGAGTCTTTCTAAATCCCCACATAAAAACAAGCAAAGCAACGAGGCAGCAAAACCAAAACCCCATGGACAAGATTTACAACAAAACTAGGTTACAGGGTGTCCCCACAAATCCCAAAATATAAGCAGTAGAGATGCATCTGCATGCCAAGAGGGTCTGTGTGGGAGAATACTAAAATGGTGTTTGTTTCAGGGGGGTACATGGATTGATAATAAAGTCTCAATCCCTGTTCTAGGGCCGAGGAGTAGTGGGAGACATCATCACACAGGCATGTATAAAATTGCACAGTGGCTCATGCCTGTAATCCCAGCACTTTGGGAGGCTGAGGCAGGAGGATTGTTTGAGCCCAGGAGTTCGAGACTAGCCTGGGCAACACAGTGAAACCCCCTTCTCTAATTTAAAAAAGAAAAATGCGGCTGCGATGAAAGTAACTCCAAGAGGTCAAGATTTTGAAACTATGTAAAAGATCCATGTTGAAATGTTTCATAATTTAAAAAGAAAGGAACAAAAAAAAGAAGAAAAAACCTGGTAGTCAGACAGACACAGACCAGTAACACCTTTACAGGGCCCAACTTAGTGGCTGTGGGTGGCATCTAAGGACACTGTCCATCTGCGCGGGATGGAGGGGAACTACCCAGCCCCCAGCTCAGAGCTCAACACCCACCATCCAGCATCTTCCTTCACAATGAATCATGTGTTTGTAGACTATAAGGCAGGGTTATCCCAGCCAGGAAGTCCTTGGAGTCATCAGCATGGAGGCAGCCCCTTAAAACGGAAAAAACACAGCCCTCCGACGCTGCAGACACAGGTTCAAGTCACAGCCTCGCCGCATAATTCACATGTGAACACACTCATCTCAGGCCAGAGTGCAGGCGCCTGCTCAGCTCACACAGCAGACCTGCAGACATTTCTGGATTCCCAGCATGCTCTTCCTCTCCTGTCTGGGAGGAACTGGAAATGCTTGGCAACCACTAAAGACAGGAGTGAGGTTGAAGGTGTGATACCACCCTCTCTCCGCAGGCTCACAGGACAATGAGGGAGCACCCACACACCGCAGGCAGGAGAAAAACACAGCTTGCTTGGAACAGCCGGTTAGAAGAATCACTCTTGAGAGCAAGCCTAGCAGGTAGGTAGGTAGACTCATCCCCTTTTCCAGACGAGGAAACTGAGAATCGGAGAGGGGGAGCGGTGGCCTAAGGTCCCACACCACCCTAACGTATTTAGGGGGGCCCCCCTCGGTCCCCAGGGCGGCTCTGTTCCGGGAACCCCAGCTCCATGCCGAGCCTGGAGGCCCACTCAGGGGTGGGGCCATCTCCCTGTGAACAAGCCTATTTTTAGTGTCGCCAGCAGGGGCTAGGGGCCCAAGCCAGGAGTGACAATGGGGGGAAGGGGGCGGGGCTGCTGGCGGCCACCCCCGCACCCAGCGGCCGCCCCATTTCCTCGAGGAGCCAGGCATGCACAATACAAGGAAAGCCAAATGGGGAGCGGCTGGGGGCTCCTGGGGGGGCTGGCCTGGCCCATCAGGGCAGCTGGGGGCCTGGAGAGGCCTCCGGACCAAGGGGAAGTGGACAATTAGTCCAGCTGCCTGGCCCATGCAGAGGGGATCATTAATGTGCTACACGTGTGCACACACACACACTCACACATTCACGCTCATTTTCTCCCTCTCTCTCTCTCTCTCTCTCTCTCTCTCTCTCACACACACACACACACACACACACACTCACACACACACACTCCCCTTAATAGCTCTCAAACATTCACACTCATTGTCTCTCTCTGTCCCTCTCTCTCTGTGACACACACACACTCGCACACACAAGTCTTTAGCTCCTGGGGCGTTGGGCAGGGTATGGCTTCACCTCCAGCCTGGGAGACAGCACTGAGCCCTGGGGACTCAATGAGGGGAGACCCTGCAGAGTTAAGTAGGAGTGCCAGAGTTAAGTGCCAGGCAAGCAGTGCTGCCAGGGGCACTGCGGACACTCTGTCAAGGTCCCAGCACCCCAGAAGGGTTGCCCTGTTAGGAAACATCCTAGCCGGGCTCGGTGGCCCAGCCTGTAATCCCACGCCTTTGGGAGGCTGAGGTGAGTGGATTGCCTGAGCCCGCGGGTTCGAGACCCGCCTGGGCAGCGAGACTTCATCTCTACAATAAATCAAAAAAACTTGCCGGGCATGGTAGCGCGCGCCTGTAGTTCCAGCTACTTGGAAGGCTGAGGCAGAAGGATCACCGGAGCCCAGCAGGTTGAGGCTGCAGTGGTCGGGAGCGGCCACTGTCCTCCAGTCTGGGCAACGAAGTGAGACTCCAACTCAAAAAAAAAAAAAAAAAGAAACATCCTGGCCTGCAGCTGGAGGACTGTGGGATGCAGGGTGGCTCCCACAGGCTTCTCTGTGCCTCTGAGAAGGCGGGAGACCCCGTTCTGCTTGGGCAAGGGCCCTGAAGTTGCTGCCGGGGTTCCTCAGACTCCTCCTCCCCGCCCTCCCTGCACTGCAGCCTGAACTCCCATCATTCTGCCACACACCATGTTCCTGCCGTGTCTCCACCAGAGGTGCCCTCTCCCACCTCCCCATTCCCCCACCACCGTGAAAACTCTGATAGCAAGAACAGTGACAGTCTTGCCTACCGTCCAGAACAAAGCACAGCACCTGGAACATAAATACCTGCAGAATGAAATCCCGCCCTGTCTGGAGGCCGATCTTCCGCTCCCCCACGGTGGACAGAATCATCCCATTGCACCTCTTGATACCCAGCAAGGCTGACATCATCATCTCTACTTTAGGGGAAGAAAACAGACTCAGAGAAGGGGTACGGCTTGCTGAAGACCACCCAGTAGGGAGCAGCCTAGGCAGACTCAGAACTGGGGCTCCCCAGCTGGGTCCCCACAAGCCTTTGTCCACCCCTGGCCATCAGCTCTCAAGTCTGAAATTGATGCTCATGGCTGAACTGGGCTCCCCGCCACCTTGGCACAGCTGAAGGATAAAGGGGCTGGTGGGATTGGGGAGACGCGGTGGGTTTCCAAATGGATGTCAGTGGTGGGGCCAGCATTACCAATGGATGGACCTAATGCGCGGATGGAGAAATCGGGTGCCTTTATCATATATTAATTATCTCCTGATGCAGTTTATTTTTAAAATGGGCACCACTCTCTCAAACTTGAGAATTTCATGGCTATGCTCTTCCTGGTGAGGGGTGTTCTTTGTCCCAGGCGAGGAACCGTGGCAGCTGTTTATTTTATCTTTTTACATTTTTTTTGCTCCCCGCCTCTCCCTGGTTGCTGTTTATTGAGCAAATGCTATAGCTGCGCTGGGCTTCATTCCAGGGGAGCTCTCCTCCCACACCATTGGGATAGGTGCTCTTTTTCACTTCACAGAAAAAAAGTGGGAGAAGGAAACTAATCTCCAGAGCCTGGTCCCCCACCCTGTTCCATCCAGGAAAGGGTGCTGGGGCCACTGTCTAGCCTTCCAGGCAGTTTTCCTTTCCTGGTCTCGAAGGTTTCCCCCCTTCCATAGAACAAAAGCCCAGTGGAGTGCAGACAGACCCTCCTCAGAAGGCACTTTGGGACTGTCACCCGGGGGTCCCTGAAAGGGGCTCAGGCCCACCCCAGGCGACTTGTCAACATGTTCCTCTCAACGCCTGCAGACAGCTTGCTCCATTTCCTGGCTGTGTGACCCTGGGCACATGATTGTACTTGTCCACGCTTCTGCCTGCTTATCTGTAAAATGAGGACAAAAATGCCATCACCCTTAACAGGTACGGAGTTTCCTCTGGGGGTGATGAAAATATTTTGGAACTAGATAGAGACACAGTTACACAACATTGCAACTCTACTAAATGCCACTGAATTGTATACTTTCAAGTTATGCTTTATGATAACTTGATTTATGTTATGTGGATTTCACCTCCACAAAAAAGAAATCTATCTGTCCAGATACAAATAGACATAAATATACAAAAAATATGATCTACCTAAAAGCTATACTGAAGAGTAAAAGAGCACTAACTGGCCGGACACAGTGGCTCATACCTATTATCCCAGCACTTTGGGAGGCCGAACTGGGGGGACTGCCTGAGCCCACGGGTTCGAGACCAGCCTAGGCAACTTGGCAAGACCTCATCTCTACAATAGATCAAAAAATTAGCCGGTTGTGGTGATGCATGCCTGTAGTCCTAGCTACTTGGAAGGCTGAGGCGGAAGGATCACCTAAGCCGAGCATGTCAAGGCTGCAGTGGCCATGAATGTGCCACCGCACTCCAGCCTGGGTAGCAGAGTGAGACTCCAACTCAAAAAAAAGAAAAAAAAAAAAAGCACTAACTGACAACCATTTATAACAGTGCCTGACTCATAGGAAACATGTAAGAAATATGTTTGTGTCTGTTAATATTTAGAGCCCAGACTGTTGACCAAGCCACCATCCTGCCACCCAGCTGCACCCTCCTCCTCGCTGGGCTCCTGCATCAGCCCTTGTCTGCCCACCTCCATCTTCTCCAGCAGTAACTGGGGTATCCCTTGGGGGACCCTGGCAAAACCCAAGCCAGGTCACACACCCTCTGCTCCAAACCCACCAATGTCCAGAAATGGCTGAAGTCCCTGCAGCGGCCTTCAAGGCCCTACGTGAACTGCCCTGTTCACTTTCATGTTCCAACATTCCCTCTCACCAGCCACCAGCCACACTGGCCCTCCTCCAGTCCTGGCAGTCTCTGGCCCTTGCACTGCACACCCTTTGCCTGGCACACCCTTCTCCCAGGAGCTGCTGCCTCACCTCCTCCAGGTCTCTGTTCAATGGTACCTCCTCAGAGAGGCCCTCCCCAACTACCCCCATAAAATAGCTCTGCTCCCACCCAGCCCTTATCCCTCTCCGGATTTATGGCCTACAGTGGTTCCTGCATTGGTTTGTTTTCTGCCTTTCATTCCTCTCTTCCGTGAGATTGAAGGGTCCCTAGCAAGGAAGTGAGGCTCTCTTCAGAGGGGCTTTGGTTCCTGCGGGCAGCTCAGCCCTCCACAGGTTCTTGTCCAGTGAATAGTGCTTGCCCTGACAGTGTTCTGTGGCTCTCTGGCCCCTTCGGCGGGACCTAGGGTGAGTGAGCCCGAGGAATGGACCTTGGGCTCATGGCCCCGGCCTCACCTGACCCGAGAATGATAGGCACCTACTGGGGACACCCCTGGGCTGAGGACCTCGCCTGCACCCACCTGCCCCAGCCTGCCCTCTTGGGACCTGGGACTGCTTCCTCCCTGTGCAACTGTTCCTTCCGCCTCCCAGACTGTCCCTTCCTCCTTGCCTCAGTCCTGGCCCTCCCTGTCCTGCCCTAGTGACGTTCCCTCAGGCCTCTCTCTCCCTCGCTGCTCTGCTAGGAGGGGCCTCCTCTGTCCATCCCCTCCTCCTTTGCCCTCCTGGCCACAGTCCTATACCTGTCTTCAGGCTCAGCACCCCACCCCAGATTCTCTCTCCCCTCCAGTCACTTCCAGGGGGATCCAAGGAACACAGGGGCAGGAGAGGCCAAAGGAACCCCTCTGAGCTACCCCACCCTCTTGGTCAGCCATGGCCCCACCATTTTTTCCAGGCACGTGCCTGTCCTTCTAGGACCCTTCTGTTTTGTTGTTGTTTTGTTTTCTGTTTTTTGTTTTTTTGAGTTGGAGTCTCACTCTGCCGCCCAGACTGGAGGGCAACGGCCGCTCCCGGCCACCGCAGCCTCGACCCACTGGGCTCCGGCGATGCTTCTGCCTCAGCCTTCCGAGTAGCTGGAACTACAGGTGCGCGCTACCACACCCGGCTAATTTTTTTATTTTATTGTAGAGATGAGGTCTCATTAAGTTGCCCAGGCGGGTCTCGAACCTGCAGGCTCAAGCAATCCAATCACCTCAGCCTCCCAAAGCATGGGATTACCGGCTCTAGGACCCTTCTGATGCCAGCTGGGCCGGGGATGGCCACACCAAAATGTCACTTTCCCTCCTGATTCCAGAATAGAAGAGGTGGGTGTCACTGAGAGCCTCTATTCATAAGTATCACCGACAGCTATGGAGTGGAAGGGGCTCTTATTCACATCCTAAACTGTAGCTTAGAGAAATTAGGGGAACACACTAGCGAGAGCATGAGCCAGGGTCAGCACTCATGTCGGTCTGACTCCAGAATGCATGACATCAGTCAGTGAATGGCTCCGTGACCTTGGGTGGCTTATTTCTCAGCTCTAGTCATCAGTTGTCTCATCTATAAAATGGAGACATTAGGCCAGGAGCGGTGGCTCAAGTCTGTAATCCCAGCACTTTGGGAGGCCGAGGTGAGGGGATTACCTGAACCCACGGGTTCGAGAACAGCCTGGGCAACTTGGAGAAACCTCATCTCTACAGTAAATCAAAAAGTTAGCCAGATGGGTCGTGGGCTATTTCATGGGGCATGGTAGTGCATACCTGTAGCTCCGGATACTCGGAAGGCTGAGGCGGAAGGATCGCCTGAGCCCAGCAGTTCAATGCTGGGGTAGCTGTGAGCATGCCACTGCACTCCAACCTGGGCAACAGAGTGAGACTCCAACTCAAAAAAAAAAATTAAAAATAAAATGGAGACATTAACACTTCATGGGACTTGTTGAGTTGTGAGGATTAAATTGGGTGCGTCACAAAAGGTCCCAGAGCAGCACTACATTGCTGAAGTGCTGGTGCAGCATCACTGAAGGATCGGGGGCTCAGAGGGCAGGGAGACCTGGTGTCAAGGGTCAGCTTTGCCACATTTGCTCAAAAAGAAAGTAATTCCACCTCTGTGAGCCTCTCTAGACCCATCTGGAAAACAGGAATGAGCAGCCTGAATTACAAAGATGTAGTTAGTATCAAAGCTTAATTTTTTTAAAGTTCAGGCTGGGCTCAGTGGCTCAGCCTATAATCACAGCACTTTGGGAGGCCGAGGCGAGTGGATTTCCTGAGCCCGCAGGTTCGAGACCAGCCTGGGCAACTTGGTGAGACCTCATTTCTACAATAAATCAAAAAAAATTAGTCGGGCATGGTAGCACGTGTCTATAGATCCAGCTAATTGGAAGGCTGAGGCGGAAGGATTGCCGGAGCCCAGCAGGTCGGTGCTGTAGTGGCCATGAGCATGTCACTGCACTCCAGCCTGGACAATAGAGTGAGACTCTAACTCAAAAAAGCTAAAACGAAAACATGACTTTCATACAGAAAAAAGAAAAGTGAGCACATGCCAAAATTATAAGCAACTTATTAACATGAACTCAGCAATAGGACAGGACAGTGAAGCTGGTCTCCCAAGAATGTAAGAGGTCAGCTGGGCTCGGTGGCTCAGCCTATAATCCTGCGCTTTGGGAGGCTGAAGTGAGTGGATTGCCTGAGCCTGCGGGTTCGAGACCCGCCTGGGCAGCGAGACCTCATCTCTACAATAAATCAAAAAATCAGCTGGGCGTGGTAGTGCGTGCCTATAATTCCAGCTACTCGGAAGGCTGAGGCGGAAGGATCGCCGGAGCCCAGCAGGCGAGGCTGCGGTGGCCAGGAGCAGCCACTGCACTCCAGTCTGGGCGACAGAGTGAGACTCCAACTCAAAAAAAAAAAAAAAAAAAAAAAAAGAATGTAAGAGGTCGGGTGTGGTGGCTCATGCCTATAATCCCAGCACTTTGGGATGCTAAGGTGAGAGAATTGCCTGAGCCTGCAGGTTTGAGACCAACCTGGGCAACTTGGTGAGACCTCATCTCTACAATAAATAATTTTTTTTTTAAATTAGCCGGGCAGGGCGGCATGTGAGTGTAGCCCTAGCTACTTGGAAGGCTGGGGCGGAAGGATCACCTGAGCCCAGCAAGTCGACACCGGGGTGGCAGTGAGTGTGCTTCTGCACTCCAGCCTGGATGACGGAGTGAGACTCCAACTCAAAAAGAAAAAAAAAGCGTGTAAGAGAGGCTGAAATGTTTATAGTCAATGAAGATTCAGAGCTGAAATAAGATTGCAAAGCAAAATTGGCAAGGCCCTACAGCTCAACAAAACCATCATCTTGGGGTGATGTTTTCTAATGGACAAAAATCATCTAAAACAGCTTAAATATATGAGTAAACACACAAGTCCCCTAAGTTTGGGCCCTTTAAGTAAATGACAAGGTGAACAAAGATCTCTTCCCTAGAGAGCTGGATAACTGTGGCCTGTGGGACACCGCTCCAGTATGACAATGAAAGGACACGCACATTGTTTCCAAGATTCAGACAATGTTTTCTTTTTTCAGTTGGAGACTCACTCTGTCGCCCAGGCTGGAGTGCAGTGGCATGCTTAGACTGCTAGGCTCAAGTGATACTTCTGCCTTCCAAGTAACTGGAACTACAGGTGCCCTACCACGCCAGGCTAATTTTTTGTTAAATTTGCTTATTGTAGAGATGAGATCTCGGCAAGTTGCCCAGGCTGGTCTTGAATCCCTGGACTCAGACAGTCCTCTGGCCTCCCCCTCCCAAAGTGCTGGAATTATAGGCATGAGCCACCATGCCCTGCCAGACTTTTTTTTTTTGAGTTAGAGTCTCACTCCGTCATCCAGGTTAGAATGCAGTGGTACGCTCACAGTCACCCCAGTGTCAAACTTCTGGGCTCCAGTGATCCTTCTACCTTAGCCTTTCAAGTAGCTGAAACTACAGGCACACACTACCATGCCCGGCTAATTTTTTTTGACTTATTGTAGAGACGAGGTCTCGCCAAGTTGCCCGGGCTGGTCTCGAACCCACGGGCTCAGGCAATTCACTCGCCTCGGCCTCCCAAAGTGCTGGGATTACAGGCTGAGCCACCAAGCCCGGTCCTGACTAATTTTTTGATTTATTGTAGAGATGAGGTCTCACCAAGTTGCCCAGGCTGTTCTCGAATCCACGGGCCCAGGCAATCCTCTCACCTCGGCCTCCCAAAGTGCTGGGACTACAGGCTTGAGCCCCCGCACCCAGCCAACAATGTTTTCTTGACATGGGGCTGCAATGCAGTGATGGGGGTAGACAGCATTTATACCAAAGTGATGAATGCCCCTTGGTGTGTTGTTTGGACAGTGTCTCTGCCACCACGTCCAGAACTCTGAGGATGTCCCAGCAGCCTCTACACTACCAAATCTACAAGGCGGACTGTGCTGGGGACACGCACGAGACTGTCGACCATTTGCTGACAAAATCTTGTCTTTACTCCCCTCTAGAACGTTCTCAGCACCCGAGCTGGGACCAGGGCGGGGCAAAGATGCACATCGCACAAGCCGTTCGGTGCCTTCACACGGAGTCCTCGCCGACTCCCCACGGATCGGGGAGAGCCCGGCCAGGTCTCTAGTTTCATGTATTCAACAATGGTTTCCGGGGAACCTGCTTGATGCCAGGCACTGTCCTGGGCCTTGGGATGAAGCAGAAATCAAGACCGACTGGGCCCCTGCCCTCAGGGACCTGGAATCTAGACAGGAAACAGCCAGATAACCAAGATAGAGACTAAACAATTACAGATCTCCACAAACACCGCAGAGGAAAGGGAGCGGGAGCAGGGCCGCCCGCTTTAGAGAGGGTGGCTAGGAAAATCTCCTGGAGAGGAGGCTTAAGTTGAGGCCTGAGGAGGGAGAATGCCAGCCCGTGAAAAAGGTGGAGCAAAGTCATCCAAGTGGGAGATATAGCACATGCAAAGGCTTCAGGGAGCAGCGAGAAATCCTGTGGCCGTTGTTTAGAGAGTGGCAAGTGGTGAGGTGAGGACCTGCATTGTGGCGAGGGATCAGAGAACACGGCAAGAGACCTGAGTTTTGTTCCAAGTGTGGAGCGTTGTGCTCACATCCCTGCATTACAGTGAAAGGGAGGAGGTGGCCCTGGTTTCGACACCAGGGCTCCAATCAGGGCTTCTCAAAGCAAAGTCCCTGAACGAACATCAGCACCACCCAAATCTTGTTAGAAATGCAGATTCTGCTGGACCTGGTGGCTCATGCCTGCCATCCCAGCACTTTGGGAGGCCAAGGCAGGTGGATTGCTTGAACACAGGAGTTCAAGACCAGCCTGGGCAACATAATGAAACTTTGTCTCTATAAAAAACAAAAAATTAGCCGGGTGTGGTGGCGTGTGCCTGTAGCCCCAGCTACTTAGGAGGATGAAGTGGAAGGATTGCCTAAATCCAGGAGGCCAAGGCTGGGGTGAACTGAGATCCTGCCACTGCGCTCCAGATGGGGTGAAAGAGTGAGACCCCTGACTCAAAAAAGAAGGTAGGAAGGCAAGAAAGAAAGAAGGAAGAATGTGCAGATTCTCGGGCCCCACCTCGGGCCTTCAGATTAGACACTCTAGAAGTGGAGCCCAGCAATCTATGTTTTGCTTTTGCTTTTGAGTTGGAGTCTCACTCTGTCATCCAGGCTGGAGTACAGTGGCATGCTCACAGCCACCGCAGCCTCGACCTGCTGAGTTCAGACGATCCTTCCACCTCAGCCTTCCAAGTAGCTGAGACTACAGGCATGTGCCACCATGCCCGGATAATTTTTTGATTTACTGTAGAGATGAGGTCTTACCAAGTTGCCCAGGCTGGTCTCGAACCCATGGGCACAGGCAATCCTCACCTCAGTCTCAAAATTCTGAGATCATAAAACGTGAGCCACCGTGCCCAGGCTCAATCTGTGTTTTAACAAGCCTTCCAGGAATCAAGCACTCACCAGTTAGAAGCATGACCTCGAGTCTCCATCTGGTGGTGTAACTTGGGAACTACAACACAGCAGACGCTTCCGCCACCAACTCTGATGCCAAAGTATCTATCTGCTCCAGGCATCCAGACGCTGTCGGGGCAGCTGGGCTGATTTTGAGTGTGTTCGTCTCCTTTTCTCACTTGCAAGGACACAGCATGGGGAGGCTTCCCCAGTGAATGACTCTTCAAGTTTTCTCCCCGCCGTTCTTGGGATCAAACCCCAGTTCCTTCCACAAGCTGGCTTCTCAGACCCTGTCCTCAAATCCTCTTGCCTTCACACCCTGCCAGCCACACTGGCCTCTTCACCATTTCAGACACACCAAGCATATTCTCACCTCACGGTTTTGGCATTGGCTGTTGCTCCTTCCCCCGATACGTTCATATCTCACTTCTTCACTTCATTCCCTGCCCTTTTCAAATGTTGCCTCCTCTGGGAAGACTTCCGTGGCTGCACTCACCAAGACACCCTGGTCCCGCCCCCTTTCCATTTATAAACTTAACTTTTTTGTCTTCATTGCTGACATTTTCTTTCTTTATTTTTTTTAGTTGGAGTCTCACTCTGTTGCCCAGGCTGGAGGGCAGTGGCACGCTCAAGGCCACCGCAGCCTCGACCCGCTGGGCTCAAGTGATCTTTCCAAGTAGCTGGAACCACAGGCATGCACCACCATGCCTGGCTAATTTTTTGTCTATTGTAGAGATGAGGTTTCACCAAGTTGTCCGGGCTGGTCTCTAACCTGCAGGCTCAGGCAATCCTCTCACCTCAGCTTCCCAAAGTGCTAGGATTATAGGCGTGAACCACTACACCCAGTCGACAATTTCTTATATATTTGTTTGATTTCTGTCTGTCCCCCAGTACAAACAGATGCCAATAAATATTCGCTGAATGAATGCATATACTCCATGAAGCAGATATTATCATCCTGTCTCCCACTGTTGGAGAAACTGAGGCTCTGCAAAGTGACTGACTCACTCAAGGGCACACAATGAGTGAGTGGTTGGGATTTGGATTTGAAACGGGATTTCTAGAAGTGTTAGCCATGTCCGCAGTGGCACCCTAAGGTCCCTGGGGATGAGAAGACTTTTTTTTATTTTTAGAGATGGGGTCTTGCTGTGTTGCCCATGCTGGTCTCAAACGGTCCTCCTGCCTCAGCCTCCTGAGTAGCTTGGACTTCAGGTGCACACCACAGCACCCGGCTAGTGAGACTTTTCAGTCAGGCCAGCATGTCTCCACCACCCGAGCTCAGGGAGTCAGCAGCTGTGGGCTCTACAGGGGAGAGGGCTAAAATTCAGCTCAGAGATTCCCCCAGGGAGGCAACTGCCCCACTCCCCCTTAGTAATTAGCACAGGTAAAAAGCCCATTTCTGGTCATCTGAGCCTTGAGCCAAATTCTCTCTTACATACATGTAAACATAATATGCAGGGATTTTAGTTTTGGGGTTTTGGGGGGTTTTTTTGAGTTGGAGTCTCACTCTGTCACCCAGACTGGAGTGCAGTGGCCGCTCCCGGCCTCCGCAGCCTCGACCTGCTGGGCTCCCGCGATCCTTCCGCCTCAGCCTTCCAAGTAGGCGGAATTACAGGCATGCACTACCACGCCCAGCTGATTTTTTGGTTTATTGTAGAGATGAGGTCTCGCTGCCCAGGCGGGTCTCGAACCCGTGGGCTCAGGCAATCCACTCACCTCAGCCTCCCAAAGGCATGGGATTACAGGCTGAGCCACTGAGCCCGGCTGGGTTTTTTTTTTTTAAGTCAGAGTCTCACTGTCGCCCAGGCTAGAGTGCAGTGTCATGATCACAGCCACGGCAACATTGACTTGCTGGGTTCAGGCAATCCTTCCACCTCAGCCTTCCAGGTAACTGGAACCACAGGCGTGCACCACCACACCCAGCTGATTTTTTTATTTATGGTAGAGATAAGGTCTCACCAAGTTGCCCAGGCTGGTCTCAGCCAGTCCTCTCACCTCAGTCTCCCAAAGTGCTGGGGTTATAGGCGTGAGCCGCCATGCCTGGCCTGGGTTTTTGTTTTTAATTTTTAATAGACTATTTATTTATTTATTTATTTTATTTCAGTTGGAGTCTCACTCTGTCGCCCAGGCTGGAATGCAGTGGCATGCTCATGGCCACTTCAGCGTCAACCTACTGGACTCCGGCGATCCTTCCGCCTCAGCCTTTCAAGTAGCTGTAACTACAGGCGGGCGCTATCACGCCTGGCTAATTTTTGATTTATTATAGAGATGAGGTCTCGCCAAGTTGCCTGGGCTGGTCTCCAACCCATGGGCTCAGGCAATCCACTCGCCTCAGCTTCTCAAAGTGCTGGGATCACAGGCTGAGCTGCCAAGCCCGGCCAACTTCATTTTTTAGAGACTTTAAATTTTAGACTTGCAAAAAAATTGCACAGAAATTACAGAGTTCCCTTACACTCTGTCTCCCCAATAGTTTCTCCTGTTGTGAACATTCTGCATGAGTGTGGTACGTTTGCTACAATTGATGGGTCAATGTTGATACATTGTTTTTATTTTTATTTATTTATTTATTTTTATTTATTTATTTTTTTTGAGTTGGAGTCTCACTCTGTCACACAGACTGGAGTGCAGTGGCCGCTCCCAGCCACCACAGCCTCGACCTGCTGGGCTCCGGCGATCCTTCCGCCTCAGACTTCCAAGCATCCGGAACTACAGGCATGCGCTACCACGCCCGGCTAATTTTTTATTTATTGTGGAGACGAGGTCTCACCAACGTGCCCGGGTGGGTCTCGAACCCACGGGCTCAGGCAATCCATTCGCCTCAGCTTCCCAAAGTGCTGGAATTACAGGCTAAGCCATCAAACCCGGCTGGATACATTGTTTTTAACCAAAATCCACAGTTTACCTTAGGGTCCATTCTTTGAGTTGTACTGTGCTATGGGTTTTGACAAACGCATCATATTTCCAGTTTCAGACAAAGAGTTTCACTGCCCTAAGAATGAGTCGTGCTCTGCCTGTTCAGCCTCCCCTCCCCAACCCCTGGCAACCACCGATCTTTTCACTGTTTCTATAATGTTGCTGTTTTCCAGCACAATGTGTGTTTACTTAGTTTTAATATACAATGTCTCTGCCAGGAAAGTAACCTCCATATCAATGGATGTCTTCCTTTGGGTTGCTGTAACAAAGTATCGCAGACTGGTGGCTTATAAACAACAGAAATGTGCTTCTTACCGTCTGGAGGTTGGGAAGTCCAAGATCCATCCCAGAGTGGGCGTCTGGTCAGGGCCCCTCTTGGTTTGCAGACAGAGTTGGCGTCTGGTCAGGGCCCCTCCTGGTTTGCAGACAGCTTCTCCCTGTGTTTTCCCTGTGTTCCCACATGGTGGGAGGGGCAGGAGAGCTCTCTGGGGCCTCTTTTATGAGGACACTAATCCCATTCCGGAGGGGCTGTCCTCGTGACCTGACTGCCTCCCAAAGGCCCCACTTCCTAATACCATCACACTGGGATTAGGTTTTGACGTATCAGTTTGGGGGTGACAGCTTTCAGGCCGTGGAAACCGGGAACAGAGTGGACTGCGTTTGGTTCAGAACTTCACTAGAACTGCTCCTACTTTAGACAGTCACAGCCACACGGCCATGGTGCTATATTTGCCGGCACTGCACTGGTAGTTCAACCTGCAGATTCTCAAGGATTCCACCCAGAGCCACGCCCTCCAGTCACTCTGGTGTTTTCTATGCAGCGTGCTGGGACATTTACATATTAATGTATTCTAAATTCATCTTATTTTCTTTTAAATTACTATTGGGGCCAGGTGCAGTAGCTCCCGCCTATAATCCCAGCACTTTGGGAGGCCCAGGTGAGAGGACTGCCTGAGTCCAAGGTTTGAGAACAGCTGTGGCAACTTGGTGAGACCTCATCTCTACAATAAATCACACACACACACACACACACACACACACACACACACAAACCCAGACAGGTGTGGTAGCGCACATCTATAATTCCAGCTACTTGGAAGGCTGAGGCGGAAGAATCACCTGAGCCCAGCAGATCGAGGCCTCAGGGCCATGAGTGTGCCACTGCACTCCAGTCTGGACGACAGAGTGAGACTACCACTCAAAAATAAACAAATAAATTACAGTTGGGATACTATTTATGTTTAAATTATGTGTGTGTGTAGGTTGTTATTCATGAGTTTTATATTAGAAAAGTAAAGAAGCAGCCTGTAATCCCGTGCTTTGGGAGGCTGAGGTGAGTGGATTGCCTGAGCCCGTGGGTTTGAGACCCGCCTGGGCAACTTGGAGAGACCTAATCTC
>NW_007218192.1:5070-13860 GCF_000164805.1 Carlito syrichta | reverse complement strand
CAGTCTGGGCAACAGAGTGAGACTCCAACTCAAAAAAAAAAGAAAAATAAGGAACCATCGCAACTACTATTAAAGGGAGCATTGGGGCCACAGGGTTCCACCACATAGTCACACAATTTGGTCCTCACAGCAGCAGCAAGTCCTGGGGGTGCCAGCCCTGCCAAAGGCACCATCAAAGACTTACAAGCGCAAATCCTTACATCTTACAGTTTCCCTGTCAGGTGGCTGCAAGGTGTGTGCTGTTGCCCCCATTTTTCAGAGGAAGAAACCAGGTTTGGACAGAATAAATCCCCTCGGTGGGGCTGGAAATTGCATCCGAGCAGTGCACACTCCTAACTACTGCACTACCCAGCCCTGGACTTGAGCCTTCCCAGGACTGAAGAACCCAGGAAAGAGAAGGGAGGCACAGAGTGGAGCAGAGAGATCAAGAGTGCAGATTCTGGCTGTGTCATTTGCTCCCATGTGACTCTGGGACAGTCATTCCCCCCCACGGAGGCTCAGTTATCACATCTCTGAAATGGGAGTGATGTCACCAAAGTGCTGTGGGTCCGTCTTGGGTTACCAGTGTGGGAACTCTGGCTCAGACAGGGGTAGGGGAGCAGGCATCTGCCAGGGTTATGTGGGGTGATCCTCCAAGGACAGGCTCCATTTGCCCAGCATGAAACCTGTGGCTCCTTCAAAGTCCACCAGGCAAAAATCAGAGACCTCCTGCCCTGGCCACCCGCCCTGAATCCAACCACCTGCATGTGAACTCACCGTGGGCTGGGAGAGCTAGAGGGTGGTCCTTGGTCCCCAGGAATGTCCTGGGCCTCAGTTTCCCTGTGGTGGACTCCAGCTCTGAAGCCAGTCCCAAATCAATCCACTCCTCTCTGTCTCCACTGCTTCCATCCTCATCCATGCCACCATCACCTATCACCTGCCCACCTGCCTCCCATTGTCCATGTTTCCTGCCCTGCAGCCAGAGATTGGTCATACATGTAAAATCATATTAAGTCACTCCCCTATTTAACCTTCCATGGCTCCCCATTGTTTTTAGGTCAAACTCTCTCTCCCTCTCTCTCTTTTTTTAAGTTGGAGTCTCACTCTGTTGGCCAGACTGGAATGTGGTGGCATGCTTACAGCCACTACAGCCTTGACCTGATGGACTCAGGCAATCCTTCAGCCTCAGGCTTTCATGTAGCTGGAACTATAGGTGCATGTCCCCACATCCAGCTAATTTTTTGATTTATTGTAGAGATGAGATCTCACCAAGTTGTCCAGGCTGGTCTCGAATGCCTGGGCTCAGGCAATCCTCTCACCTCTGCCTCCCAAAGTGCTGGGATTGCAGGTGTGAGCCACCAAGCCAGACTGGCCAAACTCTCTTCCATGGAGTGTAGGATACTGCCACCTCTCCCTTCTCTTTCCCACAGTGTTCTTCCTGTCCCCTCCCTCCCTGAGTGTGTGTGGGCCAAGCTGCCCTCCCCGATGTGCTTCCAAGCCCCAGGCATGTTCCTATCTTAGGACCTTTGCCCATGCTGTCCCTCCTCCTTGGGCCGCCTGACGCCACCCGCTCTGGCCTTCCCGGGCAACTCTCCTCCCTCCCTCCGGGAGCTCAGCTTTCCCTCAGGGCATTCTCATGCCCCGCCCACTCATCTCTGCATGCAGTAATCTCATTCTGCACTGATAGATTTGCCAGCTTATCTTCTCCCCACTTCCGCTGAGCTCTACTGGCCAGGAATGCTGACTTGCTTCCCCGTGTGTGCTGAAAACCTGGAAACCTGCCTGTCCAGAGTAGGTGCTCAGGATAGAACTGCTGAATGCCAGACTGCAACAAGAATGAACGGCTGCGCAAAGGAGAGGTTTGGTTCCCCTTCTCTGCCATGAGTGAAGACACTAAAGACTGAAGGGAAGGAAGCATTTGGGGTGGGGAGGGAGATGGAAGGCAGGGAGACTCTCAATGCAACTGCATGCACTAGACAGCTTGAGGCACATGCACCAGGTACCGTCCCACCTGCTGGGGCCAGCCTGCTTGTGCCGGGCAGTGAGAGGAGCTTTGAGCCACACTACCTGGACTCCTGTCTCAGTTCACTCATTGACAGCTGTGCAAGCTTGGGAGGTCACTAAACCTCTGAACCTTTGTGTCCCCTCATCCTCACCTCCCTCCTTGGAGAGTTAAAGACCATGGTGTGTCTTTATCCCACCATACTGAATACTCCCAGGACTCCCCTGCCCCCCCTCTGGCTAAACACCCATCTGCTGATGCCAACCCTGCAGTGAAATGTGACTGGATAAAAGCACACTACCACGCAGATGGGTGTCTCTTTCCTTACACAGTGGGAGCCTCAAGGGGTCTTCGGTCCTGCCTGACAGTCACACTAGGGTTCTCCTGATCCATTTATTTTCCCCAAGGAGATCCTTCCTATATTCTCCTCAAACCTCCATCACCTTTCCCATTCTCACTCAGTTGAGGAAATTGCTTCTGATTTCACAGGGAAAACTGGAGCAATCAGAAAGCCTTTCCTACTCCAGCTTTCTTTTGATTACTAGAAGAAGAAGAGAGGCCAGTTTCGGTGGCTCAGTCTGTCATCCCAGCACTTTGGGAGGCCGAGGCGAGTGGATTGCCTGAGCCCATGGGTTTGAGACCAGACCAGGTGATTTGGGAAGCCCTCATCTCTACAATAAATCAAAAAATTAGCCGGGCATGGTAGTGCACACCTCTCGTTCCAGTCACTTGAAAGACTGAGGCAGAAGGATCACCAGAGCCCAGCAGGTCAATGCTGGGGTGGCGGTGAGTGTGCCATGTACTCCAGCCTGGGCGACAGAGTGAGACTCCAGAAGAAGAGGAAAGAGGAAGGAGGGAGGAGTGGGGGGAGAGAGAGAGAGAGAGAGAGAGAGAGAGAGAGAGAAAGGGAGGAAGGGAGGGAGAATTTCCACAAGCCTCCACAACACAGCCACCTATCCACTGCTCTCTTCCCCAGATACTCCGACCTTCCTTCTCTGACCATCGATGACCCATCTGTACCCTAAGGTCAAAGCCCCACTTGTATACTAGATCCCACTCCTCCCTCTTCAGGGACACTAGTCTAGTGTCTGTGTCTCTCTCTCCTCATCCCTCCTCCCTCCCTCCTCCCTCCCTCCTGATCTCTCTCTCTTATCAATTATTTTCCTGTCTACTGAGTCCCTCTTATCAGTATAAAAACACACTACTGGTCAGGCACAGTGGCTCAAGACTGTAATTCCAGCGCTTTAGGAGGCCAAGACAAGAGGATTACTTGAGGCCAGGGGTTCAAGACCTGCCCGGGCAACTTGCTGAGACCTAGTCTCTACAATAAATAAATTAGCCGGGTGTGGTAGCATGTGCTTGTAGCTCCAGCTACTTGGAAGGCTGAGGCAGAAGGATCACTGGAGCCCAGCAGGTCAAGGCTACAGTGGCCATGAGCGAGCCACTGCACTCCAGCCTGAGTGACAGAGTGAGACTCCAACTCAAACAAAACAAAACAAAACAAAACAAAACACACTACTAGCCAGGCGCAGTTGCTCACACCTGTAGTCCCAGCACTTTGGGAGGTGGAGGCGAGAAGCGAGAGGATTGCCTGAGCTCAGGGGTTTGAGACCAGCTGGGCAACTTGGTGAGACTTCGTCTCTACAATAAATCAAAAAATTAACTGGGCGTGGTGGCACGTGCCTGTGGTTCCAGCTACTTGGAAGGCTGAGGCAGAAGGATCGACTGAGTCCAGCAGGTCGAGGCTGCAGAGACTGAGAGTGTGCCACTGCACTCCAGCCTAGGTGACAGAGTGAGACTCCGACTAAACACACACACACACACACACACACACACATACACACACACACACACACACACACACACACACTGCTATTTATGTATGTAAGCAACTCCTCTTGACCCCACCTGCCCTGCAACTACCCCCGTCCTCAGTTCGACTACAGCAAAACTCAAGAAGTTGTCTGTACTCACTGCCTCTTCCTTTCCTTCCATTCCCTATCTTTAGACTTTATTTGGATGAGATGTCACTTACAGGAAAGTATGGCAACATCAAAGATAGTTCAAAGGGAAGGAAGAAATCGGGAGGGGGTGGGGATGGAAGGCAGAGACTCAAGTGCGACTCCAGGCACTAGTTGGCGTGAGAATCCACGCACCAGTCGGTGCCGTGCTTCTCCTGGGACAGCCTGTGTGTGCCAGGACACACACAAAGGGTAGTCCAAAGAGAACTCCTGCACCCACCCCCCGACCTTGCCACCCTTGCTTTCTCACTTTGTCTCTCCCAGGGATGAACTCTTTACAGTAACTCTTTTACCTCCCCAAACCACTGCCTATTGTCTAAAAGCAATAACCAAAGTCAGGAACTTTTACAAAGATGCACAACTGTTACCTAATCCACAGACCTTATTCACACGTTCCAGTGGGTCCCACACATACCTTCTGTACTGAGTGATAAGTTTCTTCTTGATTCAGGACTTCACGTTGCATCAGTGGTTGCTTCTCTTTAGTCTCTTTAATCTAGAACTATTTTTCAGTTTTTTGGTTTTCGGTTTTTTTTGAGTTAGGGGTCTCACTCTGTCACTCAGGCTGGAGTTCAGTGATACCCTCACGGTCACTGCAGCCTCAACCTGCTGAGCTCAGGTGGTCCTTTCACCTCAGTCTTCCAAGTAGCTGGAAACTATAGGTGCATGCCACCATGCCCAGCTAATTTTTTGATTCATTGTAGAGACGAGGTCTCACTAAGTTGCCCAGGCTGGTCTCAAACCCCTGGACTCAGGCAATCCACTCACCTCTACCAAAGTGCTGGGAGGCTTGAGCCACTGTACCCAGTCTCCTCAGTCTTTCTTTGTCTTTTGATGATCTCAACATTTTTTTTGAGTTGGAGTCTCACTCCCAGGCTGGAGTGCAGTGGCACACTCACAGCCACCCCAGCGTCAACCTGCTAGACTCCAACGATCCTTCAGCCTCAGCCTTCCAAGTAGCCAGAACTACAGGTGCACGCTACTATGTCCAGCTAATTTTTTATTTAATGCAGAGACGAGATCTCAAACCCGTGGGCTCAGGCAATCCACTTGCCTCGACCTCCCAAAGTGCTGGGATTACAGGTTGAGTCACTGAGCCTGGCCCAACCTCAACATTTTAAAAGAGCACAGCTCAATTATATTGCAGGAATATCCGTCACTTTGGGTTTGTCTAATGTTTCCTCATGAGGTATTTTGGCAGAAATACCCCCGAAGTGTCCCATTCAGTGCATCATCCCAGGAGACCCATGGTGTCAATTTGCCCCATTACTAGTGATGTTCACTTTGATCACTCAGTTGATGGGGTGGCTGCTGAGTTTCTCCACTGTGAAGTTACTATTTTACCTTTTGTAGTTAATAAATATCTTGGGGGGGATGGATCTAAGACGTTGCAAAGGTTCTATTTAATGTCCTATTTCTCATCGAATTTTAATGTGCCATTGCAGTATCCATTAATAATTCCCTTCTGAAACAATTATCCCTATGGTGGTTGCCAAATGGTAATTTTTTTTTTTTTGAGTTGGAGTCTCATTCTGTTGCCCAAGCTAGAGAGTACAGGGGCATGCTTACAGCCACTGCAGCCTTGACCTGCTGGGCTCAGGCGATACTTCTGCTTCAGCCTTCCAAGTAGTTGGAACTATAGGCACGCGCCACTATGCCTAGTTATTATTTTTTTAATTGATTGTAGAGATGAGATCTTGCCAAGTTGCCTGGGCTGACCTCAAACCTGTGGGCTCAGGCAATCCTCTCACCTCGGCCTCCCAAAGTGCTGGGATTATAGGCATGAGCCACAGTGTCCAGCAGGCAGCATATTCTTAAAGGGCTTGACTGTATTTGTTCATCTAATCCTGACAATGCCCTGTGAAGTGAGTATACCAGTTAGCTATTGCTATAAGAATGTTGCCTAACAGACCATCCCAAAACTCTGCGACTTACAGATGCAAACATTGATCTCTTCCTCTCGCATCTGCAGTCATTTGGGTTTGGCCGATCTCAGCCAGACTCTGTGGGGGTTGACTCCAGTCCAGGTCTGTTGCATGTCTTTTATTCTTCTGGTACCAGCCTGTTTGGTGCTGAGAGTTTGGACAGAAGCTACTGCTTTCCTAAATTAAGATAGAGCATTCCCTCCTTGCCTTTCCAGCTTTCTGTCATTCAAAAAAGATGGAGTTTATGAAAAACTATCATTTATAATTTAGCACAAACCAAGCACTAAAATACAAAAGTACAAAACTATTTTTGTCTCAAACTTGCCTACAACAAGTTTTACTGGGACTCTGTGTGAAAGACGTAATGAAACAATGACAGCCCACTCTTCATGGCAGAGGTGTAAATTCCCAGTGGGTTCACTGAAAACAAAAGATATCTTTTTAGGCCTTCACAGGAACTTGCACATTGTCAATGTCATTTACAGTCCACTGGTCAAAGCAAATCATATGGTCAAGCCTAGTATCAATGGGACAGGAAGAATCAACTGCCCCTGCCTGGGGGAGAACATGAACAGTCACTGAATGGTGATCTAATTTGCCACAGATATGTAAAGCTATTGCCCTTTTTCTTTCTTTTTTCTTCTTTTGAGTTGGGCTCTCACTCTGTTTGAGTGCCGGACGTGATCACGCTCACCCCAGCCTCAACTTCTTAGGCTCAGGTGATCCTTCTGCCTCAGCCTCCAAGTAGCTGGGACTACAGGCAGATGTCACCACGCCTGACTAATTCTTTGGTTTTTTGTAGAGATGAAGTCTCACTAAATTGCCCAGACTAGTCTCAAGCTCCTGAGCTCAAGCAATCCTCCAAACTTGGTCTCCCAAAGTGCTAGGACTACAGGCTTGAGCTTTCATTCCTTTTTTAAAAAACAGATGGCTGGGCTTGGTGGCTGAGCCTGTAATCCTGCGCTTTGGGAGGCCGAGGTGAGTGGGATTGCCTGAGCCCGCAGGTTCGAGACTCGCCTGGGCTACTTGGCGAGACCTCATCTCTACAATAAATAAAAAATTAGCCGGGCGTGGTAGTGCACGCCTGTAGTTCCAGCTACTTGGAAGGCCGAGGCGGAAGAATCGCCAGAGCCCAGCAAGTCGAGGTTGTGGTGGCCAGGAGCAGCCACTGCACTCCAGTGTGAGCGATGGAGTGAGACTCCAACTCAAACAAAACAAAACAAAACAGATGAGAGGTTGGCTCATGGCTCAGTCTGTAATCCCAGCACTCTGGGAGGTCCAGGCAAGTGGATTGCTTGAGCCTGTGGGTTCGAGATCAGCCCGGGCAACTTGAGACCTCGTCTCTACAAGTTTTTTAAAAAATTAGCCAGGCATGGTAGCAGGTGCCTGTGGTTCCAGCTAGTTGGAAGCCTGAGATGGAAGGATCACCGAGCCCTGCAGGTTGACACTGGGGTGGCCATGAGTGTGCCACTGCACATCAGCCTGGATGACGGAGTGAGACTCCAACTCAAAAACAAAAACAAACCGGGCTCGGTGGCTCAGCCTGTAATTCCAGCACTTTGGGAGGCTGAGGTGAGAGGATTGCCTGAGCCCACGGGTTCGAGACCCGCCTGGGCAACTTGGCGAGACCTCATCTCTACAATAAATCAAAAAATTAGCCGGGCATGGCAGCGTGCGCCTGTAATTCCAGCTACTTGGAAGGCTGAGGCGGAAGGATCGCTGGAGCCCAGCAGGTCGAGGCTGCGGTGGCCGGGAGCAGCCACTGCACTCCAGTCTGGACGACAGAGTGAGACTCCAACTCAAAAAAGCAAAACAAAACAAAAACAAAAACAAAACAAATAAAGACAGATGAATAAAAGAAGGCATAGTGAGTTCTAATAACTTGTTCAAATTTATACTACTAGTAAGTGACAGAAACAGAAGTCAACCAAGGTGGAGTTAAATTGGCAAGTATCCTATATACCAGGCCAAAGGGTTTGGACTTTCTGTGCAGGCAATGCAATACCACTGAAAATTCTTAAGCAAGAAAAGAGTGTGGTAGTTAATAAACTTTCCTCCAGCAGCAGTGACACACAGGATGCACTGCAGAGGGAAGGAGGAGGGGCTCCCAAGGTAGTCACATTTCAGGCCAGAATTGATAAGGAATTGGGCTGGGGTGTGTCAAAAAAGGGAAAAAAAACACACACAGTAAAAGTAAAAAAACAAATAGAAACAGACAGAGGTGAGAGACCAGTTGAAGGATATTTTTAAAATATTTTCTTCTTTATAGGGTGTTGAAATAAAAATGTATGATTACTATAAAAAAAATTAGGCCAAGCTCAGTGGCTCAGCCTGTAGTCCCAGCACTTTGGAAGACCAAGGTGAATGGATTGCCCAAGCCCATGGGTTTGAGACCAGACCGGGCAACTTGGCGAGACCTCATCTCTACAATAAATAAATTTTTAAAAATTAGCCAGGCATGGTAGTGTGTGCCTGTAGTTCCGGCTACTTGGAAGACGGAGGTAGAAGGATCGCCGGAGCCCAGCAAGTTAATGCTGGGGTGGCTGTGAATGTGCCACTGCACTCCAGCCTGGGCGACAGAGTGAGACTCCAATTAAAAAAAAAAATTAAATAATTCAGAGTGTTTAAAGTAAAAGTTCCCTCCCCTTCCCTTCCTTAGAAATAAGCTCCATTAAGAGTTTGCAGTAAATCCTTTCTAAATTTATCTAAAACTATATAAGACATAGACATCTATGCATTTTTTAATGTGCTTTTTAAATGTGCTCCAACCAAACTACTGTTTGTCTCTTGCTTTTTATAATGTAACAGAATGTCTTTCTGTCAGGACATAATATCATCTTCATTTTTTTTTTTTTTTTTTTTT
>NW_007218192.1:854-4913 GCF_000164805.1 Carlito syrichta | reverse complement strand
CACTCACCTCAGCCTCCCAAAGGCATGGGATTACAGGCTGAGCCACCGAGCCCAGCTCATCTTCATTCTTTTGGATAGCTTTGCCAGTTGCTAACTGTGTGACATTGGTCAGGCTATGTTAACCTCTTTGAGACTTGGTGTGCATAATCTCTAAAATGGGGATAAAAATGTCCTGGCTACACAAAACTGTTTTGTTGTTGTTGTTGTTGTTGTTGTTGTTGGAGTTTCCCTCTGTCACTCAGACTGGAGTGCAGTAGCATGCTTCCGGTCACCGCAGCCTCAACCTTCCACCTCAGCCTTCCAAGTAGCCGGAACTACAGGCGCCCGCTACTACGCCTGGATAATATTTGATTTATTGTAAAGACAAGATCTCGCCAAGTTGCATGGTTGGGTCTCGAACCCATGGACTCAGGCAATTCCCCCGCCTCGGCCTCCCAAAGTGCTGGGATTACAGGCTGAGCCACTGAACCTGGCCTACAAAACTGTTGTTAGGATTAAATGAGTTAATAGATGTAAGACATCCTGTGCAGTGTCTGAGTCATATTAAGTGCCCAGGGAAAAAGAAAGTGCTCAAAACGTAAGTCTCATTGCTGTGAATAACAGTTTAGCTGTACCATAATTTATTTGTCCAGTTCCATACTTGTGGTTACTTGATGTGATGTAATGTTTGCAAAGATGGCTACAGTTGCATCCTGTCCCTACACACATGACTCTTTGCAATATGACTTTGATATTTTTCTCATCATGTGATTTTTACTCCCCTTGTATCTGAGCTGGTCATGTTGACTGGCTTTGATCAATATAATGCCATAAAAGTGATGCTACAGCACATCTGAGCCTAGTTCTTAAGTGACCTCACTGCGTTTGTTGTCTTTCTTTTGAAAGCCATCATGTGAGGAAGCCTGAGCTAACTTACTGAAGAAGACACTTGGAGGAGAACCAAAGCACTCAAGACAATAGCCCTAGCCAACTGCCACACATGTGAACGGGGCCATAGAGGACTGGCTAGCTTGCAGACCTGCTAACTGACTGCAAATGGGAAAGTAGGCCCAGGCATGACCACGTGGAGCAGAAAAGAACTGTCCCAGCCAAGATGTATCCAGACCGCTAATCCAGATAAATATGAGCAAATAAATGATTGTTTTAAGCCACTATGTTTTGGAATGATTTGGTAAGCAGTAATGGATAGCTAATACACTTAGATTCTTAGTGCAGTGATTAAGACTGATGAGCTGAGCCTGTAATCCCAGCACTTTGGGAGGCCGACATGAGAGGATTGTCTGAGCCCACAGGTTCAAGACCAGCCTGGACAACTTTGCAAAACCTCATCTCTACAATAAATCAAAAACTTAGCTGGGCATAGTAGTGCACGCCTGTAATTCTGGCTACTTGGAAGGCTGAGGTGGGAGGATTGCCTGAACCCAGCAGGTCGACACTGGGGTGACCATGAGCGTGCCACTGCACTCCAGTCTAGGTGATGGAGTGAGACTCCAACTCAAAAACAAAAAAGATTCTGATGGCCCAGGTTAGAATGAAAGTGCAGTCTCTGTCATGTGACCTCGGGCATGACCTGTGATCTCTGTGAACCTCAGTTTCCTTATCTGAACAATGGGATACTTTGGCTTCCTAGCAGGTTGGTGTGAGGATGAATAAGACAATGAACATTCAGTGCAAGAACTCTCAGCATTTTAACCGCTGCCGCTGCTGCTGTTTGAAGGAAGACTAGCCTGAGAGCTGTGATGTGGGGGGTCAGGGAGACTTAGTGTTAGGGTTAAGTATTAAGTCCATAACTAGGTAAATGGCCGGAGACTTACACCAGGCTGGCCTAGGAGATGACAGGGGTTAGCTGTCAACTGTGTCCCCCATGAGTATAAAGGGTTGTGTGAGGGCTAAGCCATGGGAAACATCTCCACTCAACTGATGAAAACCTGGCTTCCTTGTCGTGGTCGGACTGTCCTGCCCGCTTCTCCCACTATACTTTCCTCCTTCTCCCTTTATTCACAGCACTTCAGCCACCATGACCTCCTTCTTCAAACTTATAATGCTCTTTCTCACCTTGGGACCTTTGAACTTACTGTTCCCTTCTCAAAGGGACCTTCTGAACCACTCAGGCTAAAGTTCACTATTCCACAAATGCTTATCTTTTTCCTTCATAGCACTTACAGCTACCTGAAAATATTTTGTTTATACATGTTTACTGTGCACTGTTTCACGCTTTAAAACGTGAGCTCCACCAGGGAGGAATGGGTGTCTGTCTTGCTCATAACACATCTTCAGCATCTAGCACCTGACTCATCACAAGTGATCAATAGCAGTGAGTTGAAGAAAGACGAATAAAGTTGGAAAAGGAAGCCATGAGAGCTGAAAAAACATGAAGAGGGCTTTACAGAAATCTTGGGACTATCTTATGTAACCTCCTCAGTTCACAGGTGGGGAAACTGAGGCCTAGAGAGGAGAAATGGTCAGCTAAAAGGCATCCAGAGAGCAAATGCTGTGAGTTCTCAGGCAATTTGGATCAAATGTCACAGATCTGTCTAGTGGGCAAGGCCCAGAAAAGGTCACAGCCACGTCACCAAGGACATCCCTGTATGTCTGCAGCCCCCTCCCCGCATTCCACAGGGAAAGAGATGCCTCTTTGGGAGCATAGGTGCCAGTCAGCTGACAAACTGTGAAAGGAGGGCTGAAGAGGGTGGAGAGGCCTGTCGCTGACACAGTCAGCTATTCTGAGGCAGCTCAAATGATGGCCGATATTGAAATAACCCAGCCTCCTCACCCTTGTTCCAGTCCTCACACCTCTACCCCACCGAGGTGATGCTAACACTTGAACTCCTCTCAGCAACACTCAGACTTGCCAGCTTTTAGCAGGACCTATGGGGTAAAGGGTGATCATCAGACCCAGCCCTGTCCACTGGGGGCTCACAGTCTAGTGGAGGAGGCAGACTAGGGATCTCATGTTGCTGAGTGATGGTGCCTGGGTTTGGGAGAGCGCAAGAGAAACAAGTTTCCAGAGAAAAGGACCCCTGAATTAGTTCAATGAACATACAGAAGTTATTCAATTCGTGAAATGACAGTAACAGAAGTAACTGCCAGTTCAAAGGGAGGAAGGTTACACTGCCAAGTTCCAGGAAACGCTTGGAGTTTTAGTGGGTGGAAGCACCAGGAATTTAACAGCGGAATGGCAAAATAGGAGGCTGGAAAGGAGGGTTGGTCATATTAGGGAGGGCCTTGAATTTGGTCAAAGAGTTTGAGCTATTTTTGGTGCACAGGAGAGAGCCATGAAGATTTTTGACTAAGAGGAGACCATGAACAGGTCTGCATGATAGAAAGTGCCCTGTGGTTGTTTTGGGGAGGTAGGCCAGGCAAGGAGAGCAGGGGTGGGGTCGGGGGAGACCTAAGGGAGAAAGCAGTATTCTGGATGGGCAACTTCAGGTAGAACTCCTGTAGGAGGAATTGGGCCTCGGTCTCTTGAGGGCTACCGTCGTCACTTCCCAGACTTCTGCGCCACACCCCTCCCGGGGTCCAACTTTCGTTCACTTGTTCCGAACTCCCAAGTTTGAGCAGAAAAAAGTGCCGCTGGAACCCCAATCCCAGACGAAGGGTCGGAGCAGGAGAAACTTCAGCTCCCAAGATGCTTAGCTCTACAGCGCTGCAGGTCGCGCAGGTTTCTTTTCAAGGAAGGCGGGACCAGCGGGGTGAAGTGCGGCAAACCTAGGGACCGCCATCTTAGCTTGGATCAAACCAATTGTTCGCTTAGTGGGAGATCCGTATTCAGTCTCTCGTCAGTTCTTACAGTACTGAAATAAAATGCGCTTGGTTATTGAAAATCTCGTTACTCTGCTCTGAGTTGAGAACTCTTTCCTTAACGCGCCGTAGACCGGAACGGAGCCAAAAGGGACACAATAGGACATCCCAGCATGGCCGCACTCAGCTAGATTCTTCTGGGGGCGGGATCGGAAGCGGTCCCGCCCCGCCTCCTCCTCGGAGGGGGTTTCCGCTTCCGTCAGCGGCAGCTGCAGCCTCGCTCTGGTCCCTGCGGCTGGCGGCCGAGCCGTGTGTCTC
>NW_007218192.1:0-415 GCF_000164805.1 Carlito syrichta | reverse complement strand
CCCCTGCCCCCCCCCACACATATACCAGCCGAGGCCCCTGCAGCCCATCGGGGAGGCCTGGGGCCACCCCCCAGGGCGAAGAGCGGGGCGGGAGACGGAGGCCGACGTGAGGGTGGGAACCGGCTCTCGGAGTGCAGCTTCTTGCCGGGGAGAGGGCTGAACTGGGCGGGGACTAGGGGGCAACTTGGAGGATGGGGTCGCCAGCGGGGGAAGGGAGCTTGAGGGGTGGAGCCATAGGGGGGTGCGGGGTGGGGGGCGCGGAGGGAGTGGCGCCTGCTAGGAGAGGGGGTGAGCCCTCCCGCGGAGCCGGGCAGCCGGAGTAGGGGCCCTCTGGGCGGGGCCGAGCTACCCACCTGCAGATGGGGTGTGAGGTGGAGGGATCCCCGGGCGGGGCCGCCGGGGAGGGAGGGAGGGG
>NW_007218191.1:0-598 GCF_000164805.1 Carlito syrichta | reverse complement strand
AAGCATAAGAAAGAATCTCAGAGCTTGAGGACCAAAATATATAACTAACCCAAACCCTTAATGACTCAGAAACTAAGCTCAAAAAGACAGAACGAAACCTTCGCGAGATGAGCGGTTACTTCAAGAGACCTTGCCTGAGTAATTGGCCTTCCTGAAGCAGAAAGAGAGACAGAGACCACACTGAAACAGACTTTCCATGAGATCATTCTGGAAAACTTCCCTTATCTAATCAGTGATGCATAAATTCTCACACAAGAGATTCGGAGAACCCCTGCAAGACAACAAATGAAAACACAAACTCTTAGACACATAATAATTTGCCTAAACAAAGTAGGCATAAAAGAAAAAATCCTAAAGGCAGCAAGAGAAAAAGGCCAGATCACCTACCATGGAAGACTAATTAGTATAGCAGCAGATTTATCTACAGAAAGCCTGAAGGCTAGGAGAGCTTGGAGCCCTATCTTCAAAGTTCTAAAAGATAAACAATTTCAACCAAGTCAAGTTAAGCTTCATCAGCGAGGGAGAATTGAAATCTTTCCCAGATAACCAATCCCTTAGAACTTACAATGCCACCAACCACCTCTACCTGAAACACTTA
>NW_007218190.1:0-1009 GCF_000164805.1 Carlito syrichta | reverse complement strand
AATTTTTGCTTCCATAATCTCTGTCCTGTTCCATTGGTCTATGTGTCTATTCTTGTACCAAAACCAGGCTGTTTTGGTTACTGTAGCCTTGTAGCAAAGTTTTAAGTACGGAATTGTGATACCTTCTGCTTTATTTCTTTTGCTGAGGATTGTTTTGGCTATTTGTGCTCTTTTTTTGTTTCCATATAATTTTCTGTATTGTCATTTCCAGGTCTGATAAAAATGATGTTGGTAATTCGGTGGGTATTATGTTGAATCTGTAGATTGTTTTGGGTAGGATGGACATATTGACAATACTGATTTTTCCAATCCATGAGCAAGGAATGTTTTTCATTTGTTTGTGTCATCCAAGGTAATTTCCTGGTATTCTTAGTTTGTTGAGTGAAAATGTTTTAAATGTCAAATATTTTTTTGGCATCAAGATGATCATGTATTTTTTTTCCTTCATTCTGTTTATGTGGTCTATTACACTAATTCGCTTTTTATTTTGAACCATTCTTCCATTCTGGGATTAAATCACTCATAGCCAGTCATGGAATATAATCCTTTAATATGCTGCTAAATTGAGTGTACTGGTATTTTGTTGAGTATTGCTGCATTGAAATTCATAAGAACGATGGCCTTTAGCATAATTTTTGTGTAGGGTCTTTGGCTTTGGTATCAGGATAATGCTGGTCTCTTAGAATGAGTAAAAGAGGTATCACTTCTGTTCCATGTTTTGAGAATTTGTGAAAGATTTGTTTCAGTTTTTTAAATGTTCAGTAGACTTCGCTGGTGTAGTCATCAGATTCAGGGCTTTTCTTTATTGGGAGGGTTTTATTACTGATTCAGTATCCTTACTAGTTAACATGTTTCAGATTTTCTATTTCTTTGTGGTTTAGTGATGGTAGGCATGTGTTTCTAAGAATTTGTCCATTTCATGTAGGTTACCCAGTTTGTAACTATACAATTATTTACTCTCTTATAATCCTTTTTATATCTATAAAATCAGTAGTAACATTCCTGCTTT
>NW_007218189.1:0-819 GCF_000164805.1 Carlito syrichta | reverse complement strand
TCGTAGACTGATTTAAATTCCTCTGGGTATATTCCCAGAAAGCGGATTGCTGGGTCATATGGAAGATTAATTTCTAGTTCTTTTAGGAATTGCCACACTGTTTTCCATACAGGTTGAACTAGTTTGCATTCCCACCAATAGTGTAGAAATGGTCCCTTTTCTCCACATCCTCGCCAGCATCTGTTAAAAACTCACAGATTTTTTTTTTTTTGAGTTGGAGTCTTACTCCGTTGGCCAGGCTGGAGTGCAGTTGCATGCTCTCGGCCGCTGTAGCCTCGACCTGCTGGGCTCAGGCTGTCCTCCTGCCTCAGCCTTCCATGTAGCCAGAACTACAGGCGTGCGCTACCATCCCCGGCTAATTTTTTGATCTAGTGTAGAGATGAGGTCTCGTCAAGTTGCCCAGGCTCTTCTCAAACCCATGGGCTCAGGCAATCTCCTCACCTCGGCCTCCCAAAATTCTGGGATTACAGGCTTGAGCCACCATGCCTGGCCAAAACCTCACAGATTAATAAAAAACATATACATTTAGCAATATGCATGTAGAGGAGAACCACAGAGTGATCACTCTAACATCCCAATGGGGTGCAGAAACTTATATTCCATCTTGAGGTTATAGAAAGAATGGAGGCTTGGATCAGAGAAAAACAGGTTATGGTGGCAAAGAAGATTATGGGAGAGAGAGAAGAGACCTGCTAACAAAGGTGGCCTCATTATATAGATGAAATCTCACAGGTAGCAGTACTCAGAGAAAATAGATGGTGAATGTTATTTTTTTTCAGACTTTTAGAGGAGTCACACTCAGTTAATCTTTCCTAGATC
>NW_007218188.1:0-1446 GCF_000164805.1 Carlito syrichta | reverse complement strand
ATTCACTCATCTCGGCCTCCCAAAGCGCGGGATTACAGGCTGAGCCACCGAGCCCGGCCAGAAGTTCTTTTCTATTACTGTTTTCCTAAGTGTTTTTTTCTGAGTCATTTTTTCCCACATCAATTGATGTGATTATGTGATGTTTCTTTAGCCTGTTAATATAGTGAGTTGCCTTGATTGACTTTAAAATATTGAACCAGCTTTGCATTCCTGGAATAGATCCCACTTTATCTTGGTTTATAATTCTTTTTATATATTGCTGAATATTATTTTCTAATATTTTATAAAGAATTTTTGCTTTTATATTCATGAGCAATAAATTAGGAAGTGTTCCTTAAGTGTTTGGTAGAATCCTCTAAAACCATATGGGCCTAGAGGTTTCTTTTAGGGGTGTTTTAAAATTAGATGTTTATCGAATATTTACAGGACTATTTAAATTATCTATTTTTTATGGAATGAGTTTTGGTAGTTTGTAATTTTTGAAGAAGTGTTCATTTAATCTAACTTGTTGAATTTATAGGGGAGTTTATAATAATCCTTTATTGCCCTTTCGATGTCTGCAGGATCTGTAGCAATATTCCGTTTCATTCCTGATGTTGGTAATTGTCCGCTCACCCTGCCCTCCCCCTCCACCTTTTTGGTCAGTTTTACTAGAGGTTTGTCAATTTTATTCATTTCTTTAAAGACCCAGTTCTTTGTTTCACTGATTTTTTTTTTCCCCTTGCTTTTCTGTTTTCAATTTTTAACTCTTAATTGAACTGTTTAGATTTTCCTCTTCTTGGTCTAATTTTGGGAGGTTGTATGTATCCAGAATTTATGTTTCCTCTAAGTTTTTAAATTGTTGGCAATGCAAATTAGTATAGCCATTATGGAAAACAGTATAGTTGTTCCTCAAAAAATTAAAAATAGAACTACCATGCAATCCATCAATGCCACTACTAAGATTAAAAAATAAACTTTCTGCTTTTTTGATGTAGGTGTTTACCGCTACCAACAATTTATATTTTGAATTCAAGTGTGTGATGCCTCCAGCTTTGCTCTTTTTGCTCAGGATTGCTTTGGCTGTTTGAGATCCTTTTGGGTTCCATGTGGATTTTAGGATTTTTTTTTTTTCTCTTTCTGTAATGGACATCATTGGATTTTGATAGGCATTGCGTTGAATCTGTGGTTACTTTTTTTTGGCTAGTATGGTTACTTTTACAGTATTAATTCTTCCAGTCTATGAACATGGGATGTCTTCCATTTTTGTATGTGTCCTCATCAGTTTTTTTTATCAGTGTTCCTTTTAGAGATCTTTCATCTCCTTTACTGAATTTATTCTTAGGTATTCTGCTTCATTTTTTTAATAGCTTTTGTAAATGTGATTGCTTCTTGGGTTTTATTTTGCTGCTAGTTCATTGTTAGTGTATAGAGATGCTACTGATTTTTTTTTTTTTTTTTAAATTT
>NW_007218187.1:0-1009 GCF_000164805.1 Carlito syrichta | reverse complement strand
ATAATCAAACTGAAAACAAAAAATAATAATAATAAAGAAAATATCTTGAAAGTAGCCCTCCCAAAAAAATATTACATATAAGAGGAAAACAGTTTAAATGGTAGCAGGTAGTTCATCAGAAATCATATTGGCCATCATGGTAACCACAAATCAAAAACCTGTAATAAATATACAAAAAGAAAAAAGTAAGAAATCAAAACAAACCACTACAGAAATTACTAATCACAAAGGAAATCAGCAAAAGAAGAAGAAAGTAAAAATTATAAATTGTCTGAGAGAGTTGTAAAAGCCAGGTGAATTAAAATCTATGTTTATAAATTGAACAACTCAACATAATGAGGATATCAATTCTCCCAAAAAATTATCTAGGTTTAATGCACTTCCTATGAAAATATCTGCAAGGTTTTTTGTAGAGAAAAATAAGCTCATTTTAAAGTTTATATAGAAAGGAACAGACCCTAGAATTGCTAAAACAATCTTGAAAGAGAAGAATAAAGTGGGAAGGATCACTGTACCTGATATTGAGGCCCACTATATAGCCATAGTAATCAACAGAGTGTCGTACTGGCAGAGAATAGTATATAGATCAATGGAACACAATCAAGCTCCAGAAAATAGACCCACATAAATATGCACAACTGATTTTTGACAAAGGAGCAGAGGGAGGAAAGACAGTCTTTTTACATCTTTTTAACAAATGGGGCTGAAGGAGCCAGTAAGCAATTCAAACATCAGTTACTTTCTTATATACCAGAAAACAAGTGAAATTTAAAATTAAAAACTTAATACTACCAATTTGCATTAGTACCCAAAAATGAAATACTTAGGTATAAATCTGACAAATTATGTACCAAAACGTATATGAAGAGAAGTATAAAAACTGTGATAAAAGATCTAAATAAATGAAGAGATATTTCATGTTCAAGGACAGGAAGTCTCAACATTGTCAAGATGTTTATTACTCTCAACTTTATATATAAATTCAATGCAATCTCAATGAAAATTCTAG
>NW_007218186.1:0-784 GCF_000164805.1 Carlito syrichta | reverse complement strand
AACTGCAGGCGCGTGCTACCATGCCCAGCTAATTTTTGATTATGTAGAGATGAGGTCTCGCCAAGTTGCCCAGGCGGGTCTTTAACCCATGGGCTCAGGCAATCCATTCACCTCAGCCTCCCAAAGCGCGGGATTACAGGCTGAGCCACTGAGCCCGGCTACTAAAATTTCTTTAAGAATATTATTGTAGTCACAGATCCCTCACTTATTTAACATATTTCATTATTAGACTATCATCAGATATTGTTCTAGGTGTTGACACGATCATGAATAAGAGGACAGTAATATCTGTCCTAATGAGGCTAACAGTTTAGTAGGAATTATGACGAAATAAATGAGTAGTTAATAGAAGAATATGCTGACAGGTTCCGGCATAATATGCTTGGAAGGTGAGTCTTTAAGAATCTATGCTTCAGATGAAATTGTTTTTAAACAACTGCTATGCATTGTTCTAATTCTCTATGTGGACTAGAGTTTTATTGCATTAATTATAAGGGTATCTGCTGTTTGTCAAGCACCTTCTTAAGTCTATTCCATTCATTAATCCATTTAATTCACACCAATGACTGCTTGAGGTAAATGGCGTTAGTCATATTTTGAGAGATTGAAGCTCGACAGAGTAAACTACTTTTCCCTTTGTCACACTTCAACAGCTATTTGATAGAACCTGTGGTCTTTACATGATGTTACGTATGTAACAATTTTATCATTCAAGTCACAATTTTATCATATTATGGAATAAGTGCACTCTATTGGCTAACCATAATTCTTGATTACAAAGAAG
>NW_007218185.1:0-957 GCF_000164805.1 Carlito syrichta | reverse complement strand
GAGTTTTATCTACATAAGTTCCTAAAACAACAGAAATTAATGCAGAATCCATTATCAGAAATCATAGTATAGTTGGTACACAGCTCTGATCATTGCAAATGAGGTTTCAAATAGACCCGGGAGCACTTTAAGTTCTTTTGAAGTGTTTTTCAAATCAGAAAATCTTTCCCCTAAAAGCTTCTCTGAAAATTAACATGGATCTTGACCAAGGATGATTGGTCTCTTCCCAAGAAAGTGTGATACTCATTAGGTTGTACTGAATAACCTGGCATGTGCATCCTTTTAACTTGTTTTCTGTATTAAAAATAATGTAAAGTCATCAAACTTTGATTTTAACCCATGCCTGCATGTGAACATATAAAATAACATAATTACTTTGGGAATAATTACAATGTGATTTTTCATAAATGACTCTTCTTGAAAGAAAAGTTTATAGATGGATTGAATTCTAAGTTCCTCTGAATAATACCCTCTTAACTCCCAATGAAGTTACATGCACTTTTATGTAATTTTGTGCAATCAATCAGATGATTTAATCTATATGAACAGTGACTTAAGGAAGTGTTGTTACTTTTTATTGTAAAATAGCTTATTAATTTCTTTAAAAAAAAACTTTTCGGAGAATAACAGCGGCAAATCAAGCTATCACCTTAAACAATTGTTAAATCTTAATGAATCGCTCTAGGGTTTCAAATGTATTCTATTGCTTTTCTAAGCAAAGTTAAAATTACTTAACACATGTAATTGGTTTCTTTCTTAATGCTTGTTCCAAACACAATTATAAAAATTTTATGTATATAGTATTAACACATTTAAATCTCATATCATAATATTATGTGTTATCATTATCAACATTTTACAAATGAAAGCATTGAGGCACAGATTGGTCATGTAATTTGCCAAAGGTCTTTCAAAAAAGTGATGAGGTTAGAATGTGAACTCTAGCTGTCTTGCAAG
>NW_007218184.1:0-516 GCF_000164805.1 Carlito syrichta | reverse complement strand
TTTTTTTTTTTTTTTTAGTTGGAGTCTCACTCTGTTGTCCAGGCTGGAGTGCAGTGGCACGCTCACAGCCACCCCAGGATCGACCTGCTGGGCTTTGGCGATCCTTCCGCTTCAGCCTTTCAAGTAGCTGAAACTACAGGCACATGCTACCAAGCTCAGCTAATTTTTTTATTTGGGTCTCACCAAGTGCCCGGGCTGGTCTTGAACCTGCTGGCTCAGTCAATCCACTTGCTTCAGTTTCCCAAAGTGCTGGGATGACAGACTGAGCCACTAAGCCGGCCTGTACTCCACATTTTTAAAATAAAAAAATTTTAAAAAAAAATTAGCAGGTGTTGTGTTGCACTCCTGTAGTAACGGTTGCTTGGGAGGCTGAGGCAAGAGGATCACCTGGCTGGGTTCAGTGACTCAGCCTGTAATCCCAGCACTTTGGGAGGCCGGGGCCAGTGGATTGCCTGAGCCTGCGGGTTCGAGACCAGCCCAGGCAAGTTGGCAAGACCTGTCTCCACAAATGAAAAC
>NW_007218183.1:0-640 GCF_000164805.1 Carlito syrichta | reverse complement strand
ATTGTGGGGTCATATGGAAGGTTGATTTTTAGAGCTTTTAGGAATCGCCACGATGCTTTCCACAGAGGTTGCACTAGTGTACACTCCCACCAACAGTGTAGAAGAGGAACACCACAAGTGTCTTTTATCCCAAATCCCATAATATACCTCCTAGTTTTAGCAACAATGAAAAGGAAGCCAAATATGTTCTGCTCATCTTTGAGACTCCACTGAGAATTATTTTGGAGGTCAGTAGATGAAAAACTCATGTGACATAACATATAGAGTAAGTTCCTGTATAATTTTTGTTAGAGGCTGAATCACCCACTATTACCTAAAGTCAAGTCATATGATATAAACAATATGCTTTTAAAACACAGAAAGTTTAGTGTGGTATTCATATACACCAGAGTGTACCTTTAAAAAGGAAACAAAATGTTTTACACTTCTACACAATTGCCATATATTAACCACAGTTATGGCAAGAGAACCTCAAAAGATCCACCTACAAAATTATGAATGTCAATTGTCATTAAGTTTTGGCTAGGACAAGCTGTGACATTGAATCACATAGTTCACTGCTTCAGTTTTTTCTGGGAAGTTTAAGCCGTCATCCCTGGCCCTGGGAGCATTTAATTGTTGACTTGCTTATTTTGACTTG
>NW_007218182.1:0-824 GCF_000164805.1 Carlito syrichta | reverse complement strand
CATCTCCTTCATTTCACTCTTTTGTCAGGGCAGAGGGTAGGCTCCTCCAGCCACTGGGTAACCACTTAGGAAAAGAACAGTTCAACTCCTTCAGCAATCTAAATACTTTTTTGTGCTTCTATGGAGGAATTGATCAACTCCTGGGCACAGGCCAGAGTTAGTCTGTGTTGATTTTACTACTACGTATTATTCTTTGGGGGAATCTCAGAGACAGGGAGATAAGGAGTTGTCAGAGAATGTTTTGACTATTAAATCTTTAAAAGGTTTAGGAATCTGGAAAAGAACAGAATTACTAAAATAGAAAGTTTTATAACTCCTTCCTAGGAGGAACAAGATTTTCTAATAAAAACTCTAACATCTGATCAAATCAGCACTCTCAAAGTGCTGCTATTACAGATGTAAGCCACCATGCCCAGTCTGTTCCCAGATTTTTAAGAATTTCTCTCCTTCCCTAAAAAATGGCCTGAGATGGTGTTGATGTGCTACAATTCAGAACATTCTACATCTCTCTGTCTGTCTATCTGACAGCTCTGGTCTAAGTCCTCTTTTCCTTTTCCAAAATGTTTTGGGTTCTAGAAGTGGGTGAGAGTCTTTCATTAAGAGTTCCTCCTTTCACTTTCAGCTTTGCCACGACTTAGGTATATTTTCATAAGGAGGATGTTCAGGCAGATCAAGGATAGATCCCTGTTGGCCTTCTTGCTTTTCACATCTCCAGCTCTGCTCATTTGTTAGAGAAAACTTCTAAAACCTCAGGAGAACCAAGAACAGACTAAGTGAACACAGCATTGAACCACTCATTTTACCGTGATACATTCTAAAAGTTA
>NW_007218181.1:0-1667 GCF_000164805.1 Carlito syrichta | reverse complement strand
GAGATAAAAAATTAGTGCCCCTATGATTAAGCTTTTTTTCTTCCTTTTGGGGAAAAATCTGTACTTTGCGCTTGTAAACTTACTCTTTTCTGTTGAAGTGGGAACAGGGATGATGTGAATCCCAGCAAGTGGGTGGCCTGGAGGAAACACTTACAAATGCCTTCAGTACCTAGGAGCTTCAGGTCTTATTAATGAAGCATCTCCTTCATTTCACTCTTTTGTCAGGGCAGAGGGTAGGCTCCTCCAGCCACTGGGTAACCACTTAGGAAAAGAACAGTTCAACTCCTTCAGCAATCTAAATACTTTTTTGTGCTTCTATGGAGGAATTGATCAACTCCTGGGCACAGGCCAGAGTTAGTCTGTGTTGATTTTACTACTACGTATTATTCTTTGGGGGAATCTCAGAGACAGGGAGATAAGGAGTTGTCAGAGAATGTTTTGACTATTAAATCTTTAAAAGGTTTAGGAATCTGGAAAAGAACAGAATTACTAAAATAGAAAGTTTTATAACTCCTTCCTAGGAGGAACAAGATTTTCTAATAAAAACTCTAACATCTGATCAAATCAGCACTCTCAAAGTGCTGCTATTACAGATGTAAGCCACCATGCCCAGTCTGTTCCCAGATTTTTAAGAATTTCTCTCCTTCCCTAAAAAATGGCCTGAGATGGTGTTGATGTGCTACAATTCAGAACATTCTACATCTCTCTGTCTGTCTATCTGACAGCTCTGGTCTAAGTCCTCTTTTCCTTTTCCAAAATGTTTTGGGTTCTAGAAGTGGGTGAGAGTCTTTCATTAAGAGTTCCTCCTTTCACTTTCAGCTTTGCCACGACTTAGGTATATTTTCATAAGGAGGATGTTCAGGCAGATCAAGGATAGATCCCTGTTGGCCTTCTTGCTTTTCACATCTCCAGCTCTGCTCATTTGTTAGAGAAAACTTCTAAAACCTCAGGAGAACCAAGAACAGACTAAGTGAACACAGCATTGAACCACTCATTTTACCGTGATACATTCTAAAAGTTAACTTTTTTTTTTTTTTGCTATGAAAAACTGGGCAATTCATGTGCTCAGGGTATCATGAATTCCAATTTGGATGTTAGATTAGGGCAAATTTACAGAATACAGTACTTAGTTGTCTTTTGTGCAATAAATATTAAAGAGAAAAGTTTGATTTAGTTTTCTTTCCAATGTAAGTCCATAGTTTTTCCATCTCTTCGAAAAGTTACTTGCCTTAGGGTGGGAAGAGAAGGATTTAATCAGTAAACATTTGTTGAGAAACTAAAGCACTTCTTTCAAGCATTGTATACGGTGTTACAACCAAAAAGATAAATAAGATATTGTATCTACCCTCAGTAATCTCATGATCCAATGAAAGAAGCTAACAATAAGTGGTTAGAGTATAATGTCATAGTTGTAGAGGAAGTGGATATAAAGATTTTGGAAGCAGAGAGATGGGAATTACTGTCTCTGGGGCAGAAGGTGGTTAACACAAAGTCCAGTGAATTCACAGTGATTAATAACTCAGAGATTGAACCAGGTATGATTTGGTTGGAGTTAAAAGTTCTAGTAGGAGTATCTCCTGGTATCAATATAGACTAGAAGCCAATTTCCTGAGTGGGGAACAATTTAAATAATTATTTCAAAGATCAAATTGATCTTATGAAGGCAA
>NW_007218180.1:0-873 GCF_000164805.1 Carlito syrichta | reverse complement strand
ATGGCTGGAGGTGGATTAGGTAGGATTTATTCTATTTTTCCTGGCGTGAAAGCAAGCAAGGTTAATGCACTTGCTGAAACACAGGGAGGGAATGCTCGAACTAGGACTGGAACACCAGCCTTCCAACTGCACTTCCTTGTTCTCTCCTCCAGACCAACCTGTCTGTGAAACTGGTGTGCGGATTTAATGCTTTCTCTGTCACGAGCCTTCTGGATGTTTGCATTTAGTGGCACCGTTGCCCGAGCCCAGGGTCTCACTAAATATAGTTACTCTATAAATGTTTGTTGATTGGAACAGGATTGGTAAATTTGCAACCCTGGGTGATGACTCACATTTGTATCATCAATCTCTCATGTTTCCTAGGAGATACGTCCTAGCATATGTGGTGATGGAGATGCTGGGCACGGGTGCGAATACAAAATGTCCTGGTCCCAGGCAAATGCTAATTGCTCAGCAAGCTGGAAAAATTTACGCAGTCCTACAGCGAGCACTCTGGGGAATCAGCTAGCACCCCTCCTGCCCCACAAGGCCTCCCACCTGGAGTTTCTGCTTCTCGGAAATGGCGTTTTTAACATATGGGTTTTGCTCTGTCCTGATTCCCACAGTATGTGGATGTATTATTGTATTATTGATAAACTGGGCACACTGTGCCTTGTTTACAAACCCTCTTTTTCAGGAATCTGCAAGATGCGCTTATTTCCTTGGAAAGTGGCAGTGGAAATTCACCTAGCAGTGAGTTTGTGGAAATGAATGTATTGAGAGGGGTGACTCTATGTGAGTGTGGACATGCGCTCTCACAAGATGAGAGGAGCCCTAGCCCCACTGCGCAGTCTCCAGTGTTACCTGTTTCCTGCATGTGACGGGGAAGGAAGC
>NW_007218179.1:0-1867 GCF_000164805.1 Carlito syrichta | reverse complement strand
CCATTGCTGGCTAAGTTTTTGATTTTTTTTTTTTTAAGAGACGAGGTCTCGCTATGATGCCAGGCTGGTCTTGAATTGCAACTCTCCCAAAGTACTAGGATTACAGGCCTGAGATACTGCACCCAGCCTTATTGTTTCTATAATAAAATAAGGTATAGGATAGAAATATTTAAGATGGTACCAATCCAAGAACAGGGTGATGTTGCCCATTTACTAAACCACACACTTTGGGTCTTCCCAGTCCCCCATCGAGCATGCGGACAATCCATTCTCTTTTCTTTCAGTCTTTGTCTCTTGTTTACTAATGGCTTTTTTTTCTGTTCCTTTTTTCCATCATCCACTGTGATGCTCTCCTCAGAGCCATCCCCCCGGGTGGTCAGCCTTGAAAAAGCGAAGTGGCAGTAATGACTCTCCCAAGGGAAACACACTTAAAATATTTGGGGAACCTCTGTTCCCTGGGAGTGGCCCCTGTCTCACGCCCCCTGCATTCCTCATACTCTCGTGAGATGGTCTCACTGTTCCCCAGAAGGGGCCCAAGGTGATTCAAGTGGGTGAACAGAGTATGGGACAGCTTCATCCTAGGCCTTAGAAGTCCAGTACTCCAGCTCCTGAGGTTACCTTTCCAGTCTTGCTGTCATCAAGTAAACCAGTGATGTCAGAGAGCTTCATCCTTCATTTTCTGAACCATCATGGTCTTAAGTTTTTGCATCTTAAGAACTTAGCAGCTTCTTATAAGTGGGAAGGACTTATTTTTAAAATTACCCTGTTGAGGCCAGGTGTGGTGATGTGTGTAATCCCTACACTTCGGGAGGCCTAGGTGGGAGCACTGCTTGAGCCCAGAAGTTGGAGACCAGCCTGGGCAACCTCAACTCTACAAAAAATAAAAAAATAAAGATATTAGCCAGGGGTGATGGTGTGTGCCTGTAGTAACAAGCTACTCAGGAGGCTGAGGTAGAAGGATCGCCTGAGCCCAGGAGGTGGAGGCTGTGCTCATGCCACTGCACTCCAGCCTGGGTAAGAGGGTGAGACTCTGACAAAAAAATTACCCTGTCAAAAATGAATACATGTGTTTAGATAGTTGCTCAAAAGTTCATTTCCTCTTGAAAGGCAGAAAATGAGGTCAAAGAGCATTGCTTCAGGAACTCTGACTCCTGACAGTTTGTGCTGTCATCTAACAGCTTCCCAACTGCCCCTCAGGGGAGCCCAGGCGTGAGGAAAGGAGCCACATTGCCAGGGCCCTTCCTCAAAGAGACCTGTGTCCTGTTGACCCCAGACACTGCTCTGATGCACAGTAAAGGGCCCTGATGAACAGTCTTGCAGGAAGCCAGGGGGAGCAAGAGGTCAGTGAGCTCCAAGGAGACTCAGGGCACGCTGGCTGGTGGCCTGGGATAGCAGAGCCCTTGCCAGGGTCTCCACGCCAGGAGGGTCCATGCTCAGACGAGCAGATCAGCCCTTTGCCTTCCTTGGCACTGAGATATTGGACCTGATGGCCACCTCCTTGGCCACCCACAGGAGTCTGCTGCACAGTGAATGTGGGGTACCACTCCAGGGGGAGGCCGGTGAGAAGGACTTGTGGGAGCTCTCTCCTCCCTCTGAAGGATGGGCTGGCCAAGTGGCTGTCAGTCAGATAATAGGTGGGGAAGGGGTGCAGAGGCAAGGCCTCTGTGCTGCTGAGGTCCAGGGCTCAGTCATGGGAATGCTGCATGTGTGACTCTGCCCCTCTCACACATGGGACGCAGTTTCTCAAGGCGCAGGCTGCAAGCTAGGTGTCTGCCTGAGTCCAGCAGGTTGTTTGGTCTGCCCAGCGTTCATTTGCCTGGTGTTATGCTATTTTTCTTATAAGTAAATCAAGGAAGACAATGAACTT
>NW_007218178.1:0-957 GCF_000164805.1 Carlito syrichta | reverse complement strand
AAAAAATTACCCTGTCAAAAATGAATACATGTGTTTAGATAGTTGCTCAAAAGTTCATTTCCTCTTGAAAGGCAGAAAATGAGGTCAAAGAGCATTGCTTCAGGAACTCTGACTCCTGACAGTTTGTGCTGTCATCTAACAGCTTCCCAACTGCCCCTCAGGGGAGCCCAGGCGTGAGGAAAGGAGCCACATTGCCAGGGCCCTTCCTCAAAGAGACCTGTGTCCTGTTGACCCCAGACACTGCTCTGATGCACAGTAAAGGGCCCTGATGAACAGTCTTGCAGGAAGCCAGGGGGAGCAAGAGGTCAGTGAGCTCCAAGGAGACTCAGGGCACGCTGGCTGGTGGCCTGGGATAGCAGAGCCCTTGCCAGGGTCTCCACGCCAGGAGGGTCCATGCTCAGACGAGCAGATCAGCCCTTTGCCTTCCTTGGCACTGAGATATTGGACCTGATGGCCACCTCCTTGGCCACCCACAGGAGTCTGCTGCACAGTGAATGTGGGGTACCACTCCAGGGGGAGGCCGGTGAGAAGGACTTGTGGGAGCTCTCTCCTCCCTCTGAAGGATGGGCTGGCCAAGTGGCTGTCAGTCAGATAATAGGTGGGGAAGGGGTGCAGAGGCAAGGCCTCTGTGCTGCTGAGGTCCAGGGCTCAGTCATGGGAATGCTGCATGTGTGACTCTGCCCCTCTCACACATGGGACGCAGTTTCTCAAGGCGCAGGCTGCAAGCTAGGTGTCTGCCTGAGTCCAGCAGGTTGTTTGGTCTGCCCAGCGTTCATTTGCCTGGTGTTATGCTATTTTTCTTATAAGTAAATCAAGGAAGACAATGAACTTATTCCTTATAGGAAAGCGTAAGGTTTAAGGTGCTATTTTAAGAATGGAGAGAGCTGGGCTCACTGACTCAGCCTGTAATCTCAGCACTTTGGGAGGCTGAGGCGAGTGGATTGCCTGAGCCCACAG
>NW_007218177.1:0-677 GCF_000164805.1 Carlito syrichta | reverse complement strand
TTTTTTTTTGTTTAGAAATGCAAAGCATTTTTTTCTTCTATTTTAGCATCCAGGAATTTTGCTAGAATATATCCTGTTAATTCTAAATTTTTATTTTCAGGTATAAAGTGTGCTCTTTCAATATGGTAGTTTCAAATCTTTAGTATTTCAGAAAATTTTTTAAGTTATAATTTTGATTATTAACACAGTCCTTGCTTTGGACCCCTTCTTTAGGACATTCTAATATCTGTGCCTTGTCTATATTCAATGATTTTACTTTCTCTTAAATTATTTTTGTCGCTGTCTTCTTGATTTACATATCTATATCTATCTAGCTAGCTCCTTTTTGTCTTCTATTTCTCTTAAGACATTGGCCTTTTGTTGTATTTATTCACTCTTTTGTGTCTTCTAGTTCAGTTTTCATTTATAAAATTGTTTTCTTTTATTTCTAATCATCCCCTAGGTTTCCTCATTTTATCTCTGAGTTTTGAAATTCTGATTAATGTTTTCTTTCACATGTCTATAATTTTTCCTTAGTGTATGTAATGTGCTATTTTATTTTTAAGCACATAGGATATTATAGTTATGATGTGATTTTTGAACATGTCTTTATTACATGCTTTCATTTTCTGTAGGGTTGTTAAATTGTATCTTATCTCTCTCTTAAAACCTTAAGATTTGGCCTTAATGATTTTTTT
>NW_007218176.1:0-760 GCF_000164805.1 Carlito syrichta | reverse complement strand
TTTGTGTCTTCTAGTTCAGTTTTCATTTATAAAATTGTTTCTTTTATTTCTAATCATCCCATAGGTTTCCTCATTTTATCTCTGAGTTTTGAAATTCTGATTAATGTTTTCTTTCACATGTCTATAATTTTTCCTTAGTGTATGTAATGTGCTATTTTATTTTTAAGCACATAGGATATTATAGTTATGATGTGATTTTTGAACATGTCTTTATTACATGCTTTCATTTTCTGTAGGGTTGTTAAATCGTATCTTATCTCTCTCTTAAAACCTTAAGATTTGGCCTTAATGATTTTTTCATTTGTTTATTTTTCATGCAAAAGTTTCAGAAATTGATTTTCTGTCATTTCTGTTGCACCCAACAGATCTGTATTTTTTCCATCATGTGCCATGGATTTGACCTATTGTGAAGTGGATCTTGTGGTTCTCTTTTCTTTTGTGAATAATGTAAATTAGTGTGGATAGATTTCAAGATTAATGTGAAATACATAGTTTCTATTTAAAAAGTAATAGATGTGGCTCAGTTCTAAGAAAGTTTTATCTAGGTGGACAGTTTCTATCCAGAACAAAATATTTTATAGTAAGCAAATAAAGGAGAGAGAGAACGTGGTTTCTGTTGTCTAGTGACCTATAACAGTATATCTCAGTTCTCTTATTAATCAATAGGATGGCTGTACAATGTAAATTCAGTATCGTTTAACTTCCCTTGATGCACACAACTAGAGAAATACTCACAATAGTAAAATTGTGATGACACTCT
>NW_007218175.1:0-2047 GCF_000164805.1 Carlito syrichta | reverse complement strand
CCATCATGTGCCATGGATTTGACCTATTGTGAAGTGGATCTTGTGGTTCTCTTTTCTTTTGTGAATAATGTAAATTAGTGTGGATAGATTTCAAGATTAATGTGAAATACATAGTTTCTATTTAAAAAGTAATAGATGTGGCTCAGTTCTAAGAAAGTTTTATCTAGGTGGACAGTTTCTATCCAGAACAAAATATTTTATAGTAAGCAAATAAAGGAGAGAGAGAACGTGGTTTCTGTTGTCTAGTGACCTATAACAGTATATCTCAGTTCTCTTATTAATCAATAGGATGGCTGTACAATGTAAATTCAGTATCGTTTAACTTCCCTTGATGCACACAACTAGAGAAATACTCACAATAGTAAAATTGTGATGACACTCTTTATTTCAAATCTGCTTTTTGAGGTAAGTGGCTGCTTATATTCTACTAATTTCAACTTATTTTTCCCTAGGTACTTTAAAGAATCTTACCAAACTATTACTACTGTTAAGTTATTCTTTTTCTGCTTTTTAAATTGCATTTTTAAAAGCATAAAAGATGACGTTTTAGAAAAATTATCTCCCATAAAACATTTTACTTTTTCTTACTGGTTTGAAGTTTCTTACTTGTGTCTGCATGTATTTGTGTTTCTTTCCCTTCTCAGTCCTCCTCTTTTTAGCATCAGAAAGCATTTATTCCCATAATCACTTTAAAACACAGGGGTGCCAAAAAACGTATATACATTTTAAGTGTGACATTTGCTCAAAACATAGCATTAATCAAATGAATGCTAGTCATACCATGCAACGTGCAGGACAGTCAAAGAAAATGGTGGGAGCCCAGTTGAGAGAACATCATATGATACATTGCTAGTGTTATTTAATTCAAATCTTAAAGGTAATACATAGATAATTCTCTTAAAATTCGATACATTTTTGTCTCTCCCAGTGTGTACGAAATAGCACTAAGAAATACTAGAATAATGCATTCACAGTTATACACCAATTATAAGAGCATAATATAGTTGGACAATAAGTTGGTATTTACAGACAAATTATGAATGAAGAAGAAAGAAAATAAAATGAGCCAAAATCTAAGTAGTCGATAGTAGTCAACAGTCAAAAAAACAGTGAAGAAACAGAACTAAGTGCTTAAAATGTTGGTGGCAAAACAAGAATCAGGATCTGGAAAATTATTAGAATGAATTTCAAGAGACAGAACGGGGTAAGCAATAGATTAGGAACAAGGTAGACCAGATCAAAAGAACAGAAATAACATTGTAGAAATAACTATGATAAAGTAGATTATCAGCTCAATGTAATCAGTCAGGAATCTAATAACTGATAAAAACCGAAGATGAAACCAGTTGTTAACAACAGTGGGGATACGGACAAAGTTTATGATTAATGAGACCTTGTGCTAACATATGGACAGGAAAATATATTTCTGTAAAATAGATTCAGATGTTTAATCCTGCATGATGTCTTTAAACTGAACTGTTTACCCCTGTGAGGCAAATCAAATCACTCATAAGGTCAATTTTCACCCCTGGAACTATTTATATATTTTTTGTTAGATATGGCCTGAACCTTAAGTATTATTTTGTTTAAATCACATGTAATGTTTGCCATGTGACAAAGCATTTTTTAACATGAAGTCATGTAATTTCCATAGTGATGGTTTGAGTTTCTTTTACTGTTTAGTTTTCAGTCATTTTTTACATAGTCCAATTTCTGGTCCTTTTTTCTTTAAAACCCTGAGCTCAATGCATGGAGATGATTTTTTATTTTTATTTATTTACTTATTTAATTTATTTTTTTGCTGCTGTAGCTTGGACTTGTGGCTTCTATGCTCAATCATAATCTATTCCTCTCCTCTGAACATTCTTTGATTGAGTCCTCCTGGTATATTTCCCAGTCCTTGACGTTGAGAAATATGCAGCTTGGCACTATGGTTCATGACTGCCAGATGCATTGGCCCTGAAAATAAGATCAAGTCAATGACCAGTGATTCTTCCAGGAAACTTCTGTTATTCTGACTTTATTCTGAAATAAAAATAATCAGAAA
>NW_007218174.1:0-774 GCF_000164805.1 Carlito syrichta | reverse complement strand
TTTGTTTAAATCACATGTAATGTTTGCCATGTGACAAAGCATTTTTTAACATGAAGTCATGTAATTTCCATAGTGATGGTTTGAGTTTCTTTTACTGTTTAGTTTTCAGTCATTTTTTACATAGTCCAATTTCTGGTCCTTTTTTCTTTAAAACCCTGAGCTCAATGCATGGAGATGATTTTTTATTTTTATTTATTTACTTATTTAATTTATTTTTTTGCTGCTGTAGCTTGGACTTGTGGCTTCTATGCTCAATCATAATCTATTCCTCTCCTCTGAACATTCTTTGATTGAGTCCTCCTGGTATATTTCCCAGTCCTTGACGTTGAGAAATATGCAGCTTGGCACTATGGTTCATGACTGCCAGATGCATTGGCCCTGAAAATAAGATCAAGTCAATGACCAGTGATTCTTCCAGGAAACTTCTGTTATTCTGACTTTATTCTGAAATAAAAATAATCAGAAATACCATACTAGCAGCCAAGACTTTCTCTTTTTTTTGAGAAATTATGGCAAATTAAATTGCATGCCCCAATATTTATTAGGCATATGCTATGAGAAATGTTGAAAACTGTGCAGTTATACTGTAAAATAAACGCCTCCATTGTCAAAATATTCCTATAGTTTTAGAAAATTCAAACAAAAAACCCTATTGAATATCAAACTGAATATCAGTTTGGGAAGAAGTCTATAAGACTATATTGATTTATGTATTGTATATTTCTAGAATTCTTCTAGCTATTAAAAGTATGTTTAATAGCTGTTAATTATATT
>NW_007218173.1:0-744 GCF_000164805.1 Carlito syrichta | reverse complement strand
CTGTTTAGTTTTCAGTCATTTTTTACATAGTCCAATTTCTGGTCCTTTTTTCTTTAAAACCCTGAGCTCAATGCATGGAGATGATTTTTTATTTTTATTTATTTACTTATTTAATTTATTTTTTTGCTGCTGTAGCTTGGACTTGTGGCTTCTATGCTCAATCATAATCTATTCCTCTCCTCTGAACATTCTTTGATTGAGTCCTCCTGGTATATTTCCCAGTCCTTGACGTTGAGAAATATGCAGCTTGGCACTATGGTTCATGACTGCCAGATGCATTGGCCCTGAAAATAAGATCAAGTCAATGACCAGTGATTCTTCCAGGAAACTTCTGTTATTCTGACTTTATTCTGAAATAAAAATAATCAGAAATACCATACTAGCAGCCAAGACTTTCTCTTTTTTTTGAGAAATTATGGCAAATTAAATTGCATGCCCCAATATTTATTAGGCATATGCTATGAGAAATGTTGAAAACTGTGCAGTTATACTGTAAAATAAACGCCTCCATTGTCAAAATATTCCTATAGTTTTAGAAAATTCAAACAAAAAACCCTATTGAATATCAAACTGAATATCAGTTTGGGAAGAAGTCTATAAGACTATATTGATTTATGTATTGTATATTTCTAGAATTCTTCTAGCTATTAAAAGTATGTTTAATAGCTGTTAATTATATTTCCTTTTTGACTGCTTAACCATAAATGTAACTTTTAAAATTAGAATTTTATCACAATTTCATTT
>NW_007218172.1:0-557 GCF_000164805.1 Carlito syrichta | reverse complement strand
ACACACACACACACACACACACACACACACTCCTAAATGTATATGTTCTTCTCACTTGAGTTTCAAAACACATGAAGCAAAAACTTATAGTACTAAAGTAGGAAATACAAAAATCAGCAATTATAATCTCCTCTTTAAGTAATCTATGTAGAGCAGGGGTCTCCAACTTGCAGTACCAGTCCATGGCCTATTAGGAACCAGGCCACACAGCAGGAGGTGGATGGTGGGCAAGCCAGTGAGGCTTCATCTGTGTTTACAGCTACTCCCCATCACTCACATTACCACCTGAGCTCTGCCTCCTGTCAGATCAGCAGCAGCATTAGATTCTCATAGGAGCATGAACCCTATTGTGAATTGTGCATGCAAGGGAATTAGTTGCATACTCCTTATGATAATCTAATGCCTAACAATCTGTGGTAGAGCTGAGGCAGTGATGCTGGCACTGGAAAGCGACTGCAAATACATATTAACATTAGCAGTGAGGTTTGACTGCATCTCCCCCCACCATAGAAAAATTGTGTTCCACGAAACGATCCCTGATGCCAAAAAGGTTGGGG
>NW_007218171.1:0-515 GCF_000164805.1 Carlito syrichta | reverse complement strand
TTACCACCTGAGCTCTGCCTCCTGTCAGATCAGCAGCAGCATTAGATTCTCATAGGAGCATGAACCCTATTGTGAATTGTGCATGCAAGGGAATTAGTTGCATACTCCTTATGATAATCTAATGCCTAACAATCTGTGGTAGAGCTGAGGCAGTGATGCTGGCACTGGAAAGCGACTGCAAATACATATTAACATTAGCAGTGAGGTTTGACTGCATCTCCCCCCACCATAGAAAAATTGTGTTCCACGAAACGATCCCTGATGCCAAAAAGGTTGGGGACTGCTGATCTATAGAACAGAAAATCAGTAAGGATACAAAGACCTGAACAACATCAATAACCTTACCCTAATTGGCATTTGTCAAGCACTTCTGTCAATAATAACAGAATATACAACCTTACAACCTTTTCAAGTGCACATGGAATGTTCATCCCAAAAGACCATATTCTGAGCCATAAAACAAACCTTCACAGTTATAAAAGGATTGAGTCATACAATGTATGGTTTTTTTAGCC
>NW_007218170.1:0-712 GCF_000164805.1 Carlito syrichta | reverse complement strand
CTCTGTCACCCAGACTGGAGTGCAGTGGCTGCTCCCGGCCACCGCAGCCTCGACCTGCTGGGCTCCGGCGATCCTTCCGCCTCAGCCTACCAAGTAGCCAGAACTACAGGCGCGTACTACCACGCCCGGCTGATTTTTTGATTTATTGTAGAGATGAGGTCTCGCTGCCCAGGCAGGTCTCGAACCCGCAGGCTCAGGCAATTCACTCACCTCAGCCTCCCAAAGGCGCGGGATTACAGGCTGAGCCACCGAGCCCGGTTATTTTCTGTAAGATATTGAGGAGGCATTTGATAAAACTGAGCATCCATTCCTAGTTTTTAAAAACTTCTTGATAAAATAGAAATAGGTAGATAATTCCTTAATGGGATAATATATATCAGGGCAAAAGCCATCAGTGCGCATAATGATGAACAACTTGAAGCATTCCCAATACTTTCATAAACAAGATAAGGATATCCACCTTCACCAGTTTTATTGAACATTACCCCGAAAGTGTTAGCCACTACAACTTCACAAGAAATAGAAAATATAAATATTGAGAAGAAAGAAAAAGACAAAAGTACTGTATTATTTGAATATGATGTGATCACACTTGACAAACTAAATAGTAGTCATTACAATAAGATAGTTTGGTAAGATAATTGGTAAAAATTAAAAGCTTTCTTATTTGACAATGAGTTAGAAAAGAGAAAGAAAATATCCCATCTACAAA
>NW_007218169.1:0-677 GCF_000164805.1 Carlito syrichta | reverse complement strand
ATAAGAGGCAAGAAAGACCCCATGGTGGAACCATAAGACTCACCTGGGACATATCGAGAGGACAAGGCCTGGGCAGAGACTCACCTCTCAAGATCACAGATGCCTAACGAAGGGGCAAGGTCACTTTAAAAGAGTGAATAAAACAATTTATCAGGCTACCTGGAGTTGACACCAGAAAAATTATGAAGATCTTGGTTTGGTAGAATCTTATTCTCTTGAAAGTGAGTATAAATGAACCCTGCATTATCACCAAAAAACATACCATTTCTACTGTTTACTGAGGACTAGTCTGCAACAGGCATTATATTAACATTTTGCCTTTATTCTCTCTTTTCATTATAGTGAACTTGGTATTGTGTACTCTGATTTTTACATGAGATAATTGATGGCCAGGGACATTTCACAGCTCATCCAAAGTCACACTGCTTGTGAGAAAGTATAGTTGAGATTCAAATTCCCCTACTGCCTCACTAAACTGAGATGAAGGAAGCCTAAACACTACTACATTTACATAACATCTGGTAATCTTTTATCTGTATGCTGAGGCATTGTTTGAAGATATAAAAGAAAACAAATTAAATATTTTCGTACTCTTATCACATTTTGACAACTCTCACCCTTCTACATAGTCTAATTTTGCCCCTGTGCCAATTATGTGGATACATTATAGGGACTTG
>NW_007218168.1:489779-560749 GCF_000164805.1 Carlito syrichta | reverse complement strand
CTCTGCTGCTATTCTGATTGGTCTTCCATGGTAGGTGATCTGGCCTTTTTCTCTTGCTGCCTTTAGGATTTTTTCTTTTGTGCCTACTTTATTTAGGCGAATTATTATGTGTCTAGGAGTTCTCTGAATCTCTTGTGTTTGAATTTTTGTATCACTGATTAGATAAGGGAAGTTTTCTTGAATGATCTCATGGAAAGTTTGTTCCAATGTGGTCTCTGTTTCTCTTTCTGCCTCAGGGAGTCCGATTATTCTTAGGTTAGGCCTCTTGAGATAGTCACTCATCCCTTGAAAGTTTTGTTCTGTCTTTTTGAGCTTATTTTTTGTGTTTTTAAGAGTTTGGGTTATTTCTATATTTTGGTCCTCAAGCTCTGAGATTCTGTCTTCTGCTTGGGTAATTCTGCTTTCCATGCTTATCAATTTGCTATTTATTTCATTCACAGTATTCTTTATTACTGTTATCTCATATATCACCTCCTTCCTAGTTTCTTCTTGTGTCTCCTCAATTCTTTTTAATCTCTCCATTATTGTTTTGATATCTACATTTGCATTTTGAGACCCTTCATTCTGGGGACTTTTCATTGTTTGTATTCCAAAGTCAGTTTTCTCAGTGTCTGCTCTCCCAGGCGTCTGGGAGAGACCTATACTCTTCTTTTGGTTTTTCTCATTTCTGTAGATTTTTCTCCCTCTCCCCCTTTCCCTCCCCCTCTTCAATTCTGTTTTTGAGGGAAGGTGGGGTTGCTTTTATTTCTCTTCTGCAATGACCTGTTCTTCCTTATGAGGGTCTTCTGACTTTGTTCACTTTTCCCTCTGCTTTACAGTGTGTCTATTCAGCAGTATGCAGTCTTGGTCCCTTTCAGAGAGATGGTAGCTATTGTAGGCCGAATGTATGTGTAATCCAAAGATTCATGTATTGAATGCCTAAGCTCCAGTGTGACTGCTTGCGGTGAACATTTCGGGGCGGCGGAGCTCCACGGTGGCTTGAGTTCGAGGGTGGTGGGCGTGACGGAACGGCCCAGCGGGGCCCGCGTGAGGAGAGGGCTCCAGGTCACGAAGGGGCACGCGTGGCATGGGGCTGCAGGTGCCCCGCCGGCGTGGGCTGGAGGCTGCGGCACATCGGCCCGGAGGTGCCACGGTCCGGGAGTGAGTGGTGGTGGCGCTGCCCAGTGCGGCAGGAGAGGAGATAAGCTATTCTTAACAACACCTAGTTTCCACAGCACCCACCATTAGTGAAAACTTCTCCCTTTTTTTTTTCTATTCTTTTGACTTCTGAAACGCCATAAATCACATTTGGCTATTTTCCTACTCACCTTTCCAGGAGACTCTTTCAGTCTTCCTATTATCCTCTTTCTCTGTGTATTCTTAGATGTTTGTGCTCCCTAGAATCCATTCTTAACCCTCTTGTCACTCGAAAACCCACCTGAATGACCTCAAAAAGTCATCGAGTACCTCTATATGTACAGCTCAGGACTGTAGGTCTAATTTTCAGACTCCTCAAAGCTGCACTCATCCTCTCCCCCCCCCACATCTGGACTTTTCACCTGTGATTCATATTTCAGAAATGGAGCCCCCATCTGCCAAGACACTTAAGCTAGAAACCAGGGTTTTATCCTTTCCTTCTTTCTCATGCTCTACATTCAAGACATCATCATGTTCTTTTCACTCTTTCAAGAATTTACTTGAATTTTTTTAAAAATGAGTTTATTCACTTTTTTCTCTCTCCATTGCTACTACCTTAGCTCAAATTCTTTTTACTGAAATGGCCCTCTAGCTGACCTCCCTGCCTCTACTCTTTTCTTCTTCCTATTAATTTGCCAATTAAAAAATTTCAAAAACAAAATTATAACAAGTTGTTCACCTGCCTAAAATCCTTTAATATATCCTTGATGCTGTTAGAAAAGGGTTCAAACATATTTTTTCTTTCAAATCCCTATAAGATTTAACTCTTGCCTTATGTGTCAACCTCATGACTTTCTCCTCTGCCCCTCATTGGTAACTTCCAGAATCTTTGTGCTTTCCTGTTCTTCTCCTACCTTTTTTGCACAGGTTGTTCTTTGGTCAGGTTGAATAACATGTGCTCAACTTTCAGGTCTCAGTCGAAGGGATCCTTCATATAGTAAGTCTTCTACAATCATACCAATGGACTCCTATAAGCCCCTGGACTTGCATTCACTGTAATGTCTCTCTGACTGCACTATAATTGCTTTATTGTCTACCTTCCCTACTATGTGGTCATGTCCTTGGTTGCCAGGATTATATTTTAACTGTAGTGTCTCATAAGCCACTCATTTTCACTAACACACAAAACGCACTCCACTAGTATTTATTAAATTAACATCAGCACAAGCTCAGTTCAATGTCACTGACACTTGTTGGAATACCTGCCCATTTCACAAAATTTAGAATTAGATCAATTTTAAGATAAAATTGAAATGTCAAATGAACTTTGGAATATTTGAGCTTTCAACTTTATTTGAACTCTGAGGTTGTGTGATAATGTGTTCACAAATGAAAGAACTGCAAATCAACTGAGCTAATGAGGACATGAAAACAAGAAATGAAAGTCCCCCTTTGATACTCTTTGAAGTAAGTGAGAAGACCCATTATTATTTTTTTCTTTTTTCCTCTTCCCCATCCCCTGTTCAATCATTTCTTCAACATTTTCCTCATATTTAGGTTTTTTAAAAAAAAAAAAAATCAAAGGTGATGTATATTCTCAGAAGGCTCTAGCTCAACATATTTACAAAGGTTGACTAGAACTTTACTGCATGTGTATGAGGTGGAGTAGGAGAAAGCTCTTAAAATGGACATACATGTAACTTCTACACAGGAGATTGACATATCCTGGTGTTTTAAAATCCATAGTAAAGCCCTATCATCTTTCACTGGCCTATCCAATAAATATTCTTTTTGGATACTGAATATGTCTTTAGTATTTTATACATTTACTGCATTACTTATTTGCTTATTTTATTTTCAAATTTTCAGATAAATACCACAATTTATCTGGATTTTCAAAGATTAAACTTCTTTATCCTTTTGAACGAAACTCCATACATGTGTAATAATTTTCTTATCAAATTGTTCATTCACTACTTAGCAGTAACAATCTCAGTTGTTCCTTAGCTGATAATGCTATTATGCAAAACAAACAAACAAACCAAAAAGCCAACTTTGATTAAAACAGGATGTTCAGTTGATGTTTCTTCATAAATCACAAATTTTGACTGGATGTAGTTTTGAAAATCATGCATTATTACAAGCAAATCTTCAAATACAAAAGTGCATTTTGTTCTCAATGGTACATTATAACATTTTACAAAACATAGAGAAATGTCAAGAACCACTTGTTCAATATAAACTCCACAATAGGTTCATAAATAAAAACTATACACCAAATCAAAACAATAATGTTGTCCAATTTGTCTCTATTACTTTCAAGACATAGGAATGGAGATTAAATGTGTGGTGGATCAAATATGATAGTAACCTAACTCCACTAGTTATGCTGCTGTGACATAAAAATACCTCCATCAACTCAACCACTCAGCCTCCTACATAACATTCCCAGTAGATGTTATGTCATCTTCTTGCTGGTTGCCAGGGCAATGCGGTTTAAGCCTGTCACATCTCATTGGGATGAAGAACACTGAGGCAAAGCTCTTTTTTCTAAATGATACTTGTGAGACATCACGTTGCCAATTTTGATGTTAACCCTGAGAGTTTTCCTAATAGTTTCTGCCAGGCCCCCTTCACCTCCTTATTCCTTAAACTATAAATCATAGGGTTCAGCATGGGTGTCAAAATGGCATAGAAGAGCGAGATTAACTTCTCTTGAAGAACAGAGGGACTAGAGTGGGGCTGGAGGTAAGTGAAAATGGCCATGCCATAGCAAAGGGCAACCACCATGAGGTGAGAGGCACAGGTGTGGAAGGCTTTCTTCCTTCCCTCTCTGGACTGGATCTTTAGGATGGTGGAGATGATCCGGATGTAGGACAAAAGAACCAGGCAGAAGGGTGTCATCAGAAGGACAATGCTAGAGACCGTGATGGTGACCTCATTGGAGGAAGTATCCACAGAAGCCAGCCTGATCACAGCCAGGATTTCACAGGATATATGGTCAATATACTTGTTAGTGTACATGGGTAGCTGAAAGGTGATGACAGTATGCACAAGAGAGTTAATGGAGCCACAGACCCAGGATATGATGGCCAACCTAGCACACAACCCTCCATGCATGATGACCACATACCTCAGGGGGTCACACACTGCCACATAACGGTCATAGGCCATCACTGCCAGTAGAATAAACTCAATCCCACCCAAGGCCAGGGAGAAAAATAGCTGGGCAGCACAGCTCAGGAACGGGATGACTTTATGTTCTGTAAGAAAATGTGCCAGCAGTTGAGGGACTATGCTTGTGGCATAGGAGACATCAACAAGGGAGAGGTTGGTGAGAAAGAAATACATGGGAGTGCGAAGTTGGCTGTCCAGTCTGATCAAAAGAACAATGAGAAAGTTCCCCAGCACAGTCACCAGGTACATGATCAAGAACAGGACAAAGAGAGAGACCTGAGTGTCCCAGTCACTGGACAAGCCAAGGAGGATAAATGCACTCACCCACGTCTGGTTATCTGGTTCCATCAAAAAATGTGAGAATTATTAATCTGCAGAAAGTCAGAAAAAACAGAGTCAGAAAAAAACAGAAGCTGTTTTATGCTTAAAATTACTCTTAAGCATATGTGTAAGATCTGTCAGCACTAGCCTTGGTCTTTAGATTATTCCTAAGGCCAAGATGACAACTTGATCCCAATATGCGCTATATCTACCCTGCTTCAGAGAAACTAGCTAGTACCTTAATAAGGAAATGATGTGATTCAGGGAGGTCAGTAAAAGCCTGAAGGTGATGTAGTACATTTTAGGAGTTCTGCATTTTTACCTTGCTTCCACAACAAAAAGAGCATGGTAAGAAACAATGGTTGGAAAAATGAAGAAAGACAGTACTGGAAGGTTTAAAAATTATCTCAGATATGTTGATAAGATCCATCTTGATGACATGTGTAAATCAATTACAAAAGAAAACATGGGAAGAGGCAAAGGTCTTGTGGAAAGCTCTAGAAACAGAGAACCTAGGTTTGAAAACTCTATTTAGTAGAGATATTATTTTTGTTTATTGATAAGTTTCATATGTAAAACAGGTTAATATTAAACAGCTCACAAGTACTTTTTTTTTTAGAAAGCAGGATTTATTAAGAGGACAGAAAAGCTTCCACAGTGGGAGAGGACTCGAGGGGGTTGCTCCACCAGTACATTTAAGCATAATGTGGGCAACTTGTGGGGAAATATTTTGTGTGATATTATTGGTAGTACTACTAGAGAACTCTGGGTGTTAATAGTAGGGTTATCTTTACCCATGGGTAGAAAAAGTAGCAAATATGATTTTCTCTCACATTCCATCAACAAAATCAAATATAAATTCATAGCAATCTTTAACAGATCTGAGAACTTGGATACTTTGAAGATCTTTTGCTCTTCTTGATAGGTTTTTGTCTCTAACCATTAGTGGGATGGGGGAGAGCATTGCAATGGTATCTTTTTCTTTGTATTTTTCTCTTTTCAACTTGCTGCTGTCAAAAATCTGTCTTCTGGATATGGGTTTAAAATAAAGAAAATAAGAGTATGGATGTTTCTAAATACAAATGATGAAGGGAAAGCAAGTGTTTAGGAATCTATCTTCACTGTCCAAGACAGTAGAAAGTATGCATTCATGGAGATGTACACTGGAATGGAAATTCCCTTATGGTTTATTTTGTCAGTAAAACTAACATGTCGTAGCATCACTTTTGAAAAATAAACAGAAATAGATTGCACTTTTAAATGTTTTAAAACTTGATCATTCTTATTCCATGACTTCCTATTCACTGACTTTGTTTTGTTGCAGTGTACAATATAAGGGAAAGCAGGAGAGAGGAGAGGTAGGAGGGACTGAGGGCAAAAACAGAGGTTTTGATCAGACTAGTCTCTTCTCTGAAAGCAAAAGACGGTCAACACTTCAGCCAATTTACCTAATAAAGGATTAAACAAAACACATAGTTTCAGAAATGTTCATCTCATTCATATTCAGATGTTCACATACACTTTTTTCTGTACTGTCCCCTAATGTCCTTCTCAAAACCTGCTCTTCCCTCCAACATGTCCTCCTTTACTGCTCTGTCTGATGTTCCCACCACCACCCCTTAGGGTGCTTGACTGAAATCATAATCAACCTGAGAATACATCTGATTGCTTCAAAGAAGACAATCAAATTTGTATTCTATTTTTTTGGCCAATGTCTCTCTAGTATCAAATTTATATTTTAAAGCTTTAAGGAAACATTTTATTCAAAAAAGATCTGTGAATTGTTAAAAAGATGACAGATTACCTTTTAAAGTAGACGTTTCTTTTTTTATTAATTAGGTAAACATCTATGAAGTGCCATCTTTACTAGATGCTAGAATTTCAGGGTGGATATTGCCCTTCTTGTTCTCAAAGAGCAGACACACCAGGGGTGAAAAAGACACAGAGAGATCATTATCACATCATTTGCTCCTCAGCTGCACTGGACCAGTTGCCTGGAGACCATGTAAGCCCATGACTCACTCTGCATCCACCTCACACATCTCTCCATTGCAGCCCTGTCTCATTACAAATGAGTGTCAGTGTCAAATCCCAGAAAAAGCATGAACTTCAAGTCCAACAGCTCATTAGCCAACTGAAAGAGTCATTGACACAAGTAATAAAGATGAAGGACTAAAGTACCTATAGTTCTCCTGAACAGGCAGAAGCCTATTATTAATTGATGATAATTAGTCTTCATTCATGATCTCTGTCTCTTTCAGGATTTTCATTCTTCATTTATCTCCCCTCTTTACCACCCTCAGGTTTCTCTTACTTCTGAGTGATTCCTTCTCCCTCATTATAAGAGAAAATATGCAAGACATCTCAATGTGGGAAACTTTGCTGTATCTATACTATTCTAATTCTCACTTCATCTCTAATGATTGATACCTATTTTCTGAATTTATTTCCTAATATACATCCTTTAGCCCATAGAAATTTTCATCCTCACTGATCTACGGAATGTGAAAACCTAAAGGTTACTGATAACTTGCCATCTTAATCTTCAGAGATTTCTGTTCTATTTGTATTTTTTACTTAATTTTTTTGCAATGTTTCCTATTTGTTTCTTTAAACTCTCAACTCTATCATAGGCTTCTGTTCTGATTTTTCTTCAAATTCTCATCTTAGATAATTTTTCTAAATTGTCCTGCTCCATTGCTGTGATCATTTTCTAAGGTTCTGTGCTCAGAACTTGTGCTCTTCTTTCTATAGTTTTTCTTGAAGGACTTGCCATTTTTAACTATAATAATTACTATTAACTCTATATGACTTACTCTCAATTTTACATTTGTCTTCTAAACTTCTCTCCAAAGCTCCAAATTCATTCTGCAAAACCTTAATGAATGTTTTCTAAATATCTCAACAAGGACTGCACGCTTCTTTCTACAAATGAAATTCCCTTCTGACTTCTTTATTTCTGTCAACAGAATTAGATTTCTTCCATTCTCTCACTGAATCATGTTTTATTCCCACCCATCACTATTCCTTAGAGGAAAATTTCTTTATTTCTTCTACTGCTTAACTCTCATCCTCCTTTTAGTCTTTAGTCATACTTACCCATTCCCTCACCATTCTTATCTTATGGAGTGCAAGACCTTTCTTATCAGTTTCTCTGACATAGCCTCCACCCACTCCAAGCATCCTACACACTAATTCCAAATTAATCACACAAAGTTCAAATTTATTGCATAGTTTTCATGCATAAGCATATCTATAATTTCTACATGTTTAAAAACTCAATTTATCCTGAACTGAGAAGTTTTCATACAATCCATAATTTAGTTCCACATTTTTATTTTATTAATTGTATCATCTACACTGTAGTTACTTTTATTTTATTAATTTTAGCATCTATATTTGTTGTGTATTTTACTACAAAGTATTTTATTAAAATAGTCTGCTTAATACATCAATACATTTTACCAACATATTACATGATTACTTTTAACACATTAAGGTTGTTATTTCTTTTCAAGCCTATTGTCTTGGTTTTTTAAAAAAAGCTTAATATTCAAAAGTTCTTTTTGTCTACACTCACAGAGTTATTCTAGGGATTCATGTTAGATAAAGAAAAATGAATTATCAGGTGCATTTGGAAGCCAAATGAAGGAGGAAAAATGTGTTGTTTAGATAATTTTACCACACATACAGTTAATACCATCTTCACATTGCTTTGCGCTCAGCTTCCAGCTAAAATGGAACTGGATTCATATTCTCACTTCAAGGTGGAGAGTGGACTAAGATCCAGATAGCATGCTTCATGTCTAATCACTTCTATCACAAAGCAGAGATCCAACTTTTCAGCTCTAATTTGTAAGTCCGTAGTTCTCCCTAAACCTGTGTTTTTCATTGAAGGCAACTAACCTAGGAGAAAATGTGAGAATATTTGCTCCATTTGCCTGTACAAACAAGACAACTAAGTCCTCTCAGTACAGGATTAGACATGCAGTTGATTTTATTTTATTTTATTTTTTTGGTAATAAGAACTTAGCATTAATTTATTCATTCAAACATTTTTATGGCATGCCAAATATGTGACAAATGCTATGCTGGGTACTAGGGATACAACACTGAGCCAAATAAAGTTCCCCACTCATGTAGCTTATGCTTTGGTGATGGAATAAATATGATAAGCACATAATTAAATTAAAAAGTTCAATGGGCACAAGTGAGGACATTTTGCTAAATGAAATAAGTCAGTCTTGGACAAATATATAGTTGACTTTCAAAGTCAGGGTTGAACAATGAACACAAGAGTTCAATTAGTTCTTCCTTGTGCACAAATGTGGCTTCTGTGCTCTTATCAGTATTTGTCTAACTACAGCGACTTTATCTATTTGCTGGCACCTAATGCTCCTTCGAGAAACAATGAAATCCTATTTTACCTTCTTGGGGTCATATCATCTTTCTATTCAACAAACCTCAAGCCTTTGTCTATATTGTTTGAGCTTTCATTGTCTATTGAAAAATAAACAGTGTATGCTGCTTGCTCAGAATATAGTTTGGAGAATGACATGCCCCTATGGTTCATTTTCTTAGACATAAGCACCATGGATGAAGGAGTTCCTCTTGCCTGTGTTTTATAAATGGTGGTAAAGTTAGGGCAATTACAGTGGCCATGAATAATAGAATGAAACATAAAATATGTTATGTAATTGTAACATTTCATACAAATTATGTCCTTAAAGCCCTGCCTGTCACTAATGACTGAAATTTATTACATTTATGTGAAGCATTGCCCTTTTTGTGACATGTTCAAAGGCAAAATAATGCTAAATGGAAGGTTTATAATATGAAATACCTAAACTTATTAGGAGTCGGTATCTCAACATACACTGATCCTTTACAATAGATCAAATGTGAGTAGAAACTGGAGCTGACAATGTGAATGACACTGAAATTGCAAGAAGTCAGGATGAGGTATAGACAGCGAAGATGAAATTGCTCATTTGAAATATTACCATTGTGAGGTCCTACTTAAAAGTGTCTCCACATGCCTTCCCTCTTTACACAGTAATTATTAGTTACAGTAAATATCAGAACTGAAATGCTCTTTCTGCGACAAAGAAATAAATACCAAAAAATAGGTGTTCCAGTTCCTCACATAATTCTTTGTATATAACATAGCACACCTAATTTAAAAGTTAAATTTTAATCAATCTTTTTTTAAACAATAAAGCAAGTCTATTCACTCACCCCGTGGAAATTGTTTTATTTTCTTTATTTTAAAAACTGAATCTAAATTGTTACAAGTTAAACGTTATTCCTCAACCTATTTCTCCTTTACAGATCTGCTATACTTTTTCCTATTGATTCAATTGACATCTTATAACATCTTTAGCTAAAAATATATGTCACCTGAACAAAAGGTAAGGAGTGAAAAATTTGCACAATAATGCTAGCTAATGTTAAAACCTGGACTAGACTTCACCTGGATGGGACAGATAAAATTTGACTTTAGATTTCCTGCTTCCCTTTCTCTGAGTCTGTCTTCTAATACTTCATCTAAAAGTTAAACAGCTTTGTGCCATTCTGTGCAACTCTCTACATCAGGCTTGCCTTCTAGTAAATATAGTCTCTTCTCTAAAGTTGCCCTTTCCTCTCCCCATCTTAAAAATGACTATCAGGAGGGTCAAGATCTTAAGTCGAGTTAAACATATTACCAAAGGTCATTCATAGGCAGTGATTTACACTAATGTTTGGTGTAAGCATCTTGCATTTTGGAATTGTGGAATTATGCATATCTCAACTAATCTGCTATAATTTACTTAAACTCTGAACAGTTGATCTTCCAGATGGGAGTCCCATTCATGCCCAGCTTCTACAACTTTGCAGAATGTCTGAGAGGAAAGAGTACCCCAAGTAAAAATAAGACTTTTCACATAATGTTCCCTTTCAGCTTCTTACTATGTCCTCCCCATATTCTTGTTCCAATATAAAAATAGCAAGGCCTTGAAGAAACTATAAGCAATGGTTCACAAAGAAAAAGATAAGAAACCTATAGTCAAAAATCAAATAAGCATTGATAGAACTCTTCACTATATTGGTGCCAAACAAACGGGATCATTACTTGTAGTGTTCTGAAAATGTCTTCTAATGCTACTGTTCATATATTTCTTTTATTGCTTCTAATTTTATTGAAATTTCATGGCTACTCAGTGGACTAACACTCCAAAATAGTCAGTTTGCTTTTATAAGGAAGGAAATATCCAAAGCTTGACATTTAGTTTGAGTTTCTATTTGTAATCACCAGTGCCACACTTCAGTATCCCATCACATCTGGTGAATGTGTTATAATGCTTAAAACTATCTGAAACCATCTCCCACTTCTTTTGGCTGGCTACTTCAATACATTATATTCTATTTCTCCCTACACAATTGAAAAAGTAAAGTATCGATTCAGAAAGTTTCAGAAGGTTTGCATACTCTAAGAGTATTCTTCAGGCCTCATTCTCCAGTAATATTCCAGAATAATAATCATTTCCACTACTGTCAATCAAAGAGTGTATGGTTGGATAAAATTGAATAAGGATTGACAATCTGATCTCAAACAAAGTGAGGCTTGAGGGTAAGCCCATCACCCATATTATAGAGATGATGTCCTACATCATGACATACATGATGTCCTACAGCTAAGGAATGGAATGCCACAAGGTTTTTTCCTTGGGAAAATGTGTCTATGCATCACCTTTTGTAACACTTTTTTGGAGTCTTTCTCATTTTTGACCTCCGTACTGGAATCCTCTACGGTCTCAGCAGAGACAAATCGAGTCCTAAATATAGAAACAGAGCATATAAAGATAGCACAAGTTACAGATAATTTTCTTTTATGCTGGTCAAATAAACCAGAAGCATACCTTTACACAGTTGACATGTCAATGAAAATGGCATTGTTGATAAGAGGAAGATTCGTTTGATCTGTGGATGAACACTTGGCTGTTGTATACATTGAATGCATCCATCCTGGGCAGTAATATTTCCATTACCTTAACATTTAGAAACAGGAAATCCCAGTGACACAGGATGGGTGATGTCTCAAAGATGATTTTATATCCTGAGAGGATAATTAGTTTTTCTTCTTTGGAGTCTTGTTACCTACTTCTTGTTTTAATGTGCTTACCTAACTTTTTACAAAATCTGAATCCAATTATTGAGACCTAGTTTTTCAAACATGTACAATCCTGAAATACACCTTTGATAATATATTTTACCATGGTCTCACTTTGTAAGTGCTCACCTCTGTATATCTCTTGTCCTGTATCAAAGAATACAGTATTTTCTTGCCATACATTTCCCTTACTCTAGAAAGTTTCCACAGAGCAATTCTACAGCCCATTCGAGAGGAACCAACACTGAAATGAGAGTCAGGGGTTATCAATTCTAGTCCCAGTTCACATTCGAAGAGACTTTTGACTTTGAACAATTAATCTAATCATCTTACATTTCATTTTTTTCTATTGAAAATAGAAAATAAAAATATTTTGTATACACACCATCAGGGAACTAATTGAGATAAGAGACTTTAAAGCAATTTACAATTTATCTTTTCTGGAAAGATAATATACTCCTACTACAACCTCATGAATATCAATGTATAACTAAATGTTTTATTAATCTAGGATTTCCTCCCAAATGTCTTCCCAAAATGACGCTATAATTCATCCATGATATCTCTATTTTTCTTTTTTTGAGTTGGAGTCTCACTCTGTTGCCCAGGCTGGAGTACAGTGGCACGCTCACGGCCACTGCAACCTCAACCTGCTGGGCTCAGGTGAGTTTCCGCCTCAGCCTTCCAACTAGCTGTAACAGGCGCATGCAACCTCGCCCAGCTAATTTTTTTATTTATTGTGGAGACAAGGTCTCACCGAGTTACCCAGACTGGTTTCCAAACCCTAGGCTCAGGCAATCCTCTTGCCTCAGCCTCCCAGAGTGCTGGGATTACAGGTCTGAGCCACCGTGGCTGACTGGTATCTCTATTTTTTAATTATTAAATCATCATCTTCCCCAATATCTATTTTTACTCTTTCTCTGCTTATATTAAAATTTGAAATTGAGAAACCAATAAAATAAAAATATACCTAAGTATCCAGCTTCTGGAAAGCAGAACTTTTTAAATACATTTTCTGCAATACTTAGAGTGAGAATACCTCACTATTCATGTTTCATATCTCTGACCCAAAGCTCCTAACCAATCACATCAGTACTATGCATGCCCCTCTATAAACCTCTACGATTAACACCAGGAGTCTAAGATTAAGTTGTTTTCTAAGAGATTTCTCTTCCAATAAAGTGGTGGACCATAGAAATTGAGCATCCCAGACCTCTTGGACTCTAGGACTCAGAAATCACCCGGGACTAGTTTATATTTGAGAAAAATTAGGAAGGAAGTTCACAGATGCTCCAAATTGGCTCATATACACAGAACTAATAACATGTGGTATTGGCCACACTGGCAATGTGGGGCCGGCAGATTCCCCCCAGGAATTTCATGCAATAGAGTGTTAATTGCTGTCACTACTCCCAATTCTCAAGGGCAGAGCCTCCATGCCACCCATATTCTCCCTGCAGAAAACTTCCCTCCAAAATTCCACTGAAACCTTAGGCTATTCTTTTCTTTTTTTTTTTTTTTTGAGTTGGAGTCTCACTCTGGCACCCAAGCTACAGTGCAGTGGCATGCTCACAGCCACCCCAGCATTAACCTACAGCACTCCTTCGGCCTCAGCCTTCCAGGTAGCCGGAACTATAGGCATGTGCTACCAAGCCCAGCTAATTTTTGATTTTTTGTAGAGACAAGGTCTCATCAAGTTGCCCGGGTTGGTCTCAAACCCCCAGTTTCAGGTAATCCACTCGACTCAGCCTCCCAAAGTGCTGGAATTATAGGCTGAGCCATCTTTAACAAAAAAAATCATAGAAGCTAGCATTGTGAGATTGTATGATGTTTCCCTACAACCTAAATCTGACTCTTAGCCATCAATGCCCCTATTCTAGTGAGCAATGAATGAGATTCTATTCATATCAGGTGAAAAAGGTCCTTTCCTTTGGCTCTGGAATTTTCTTATTTATCTATCTGAATACAAGAGAGGTATGCTTTATTCTGCTGAACTATATGCAAAGGATATAATGGGCTGTTGTGAACTTTACAAGTGTCAGTAGATATCCAGTGCATGTCTCATTTTACTATCTAAGTTCCAAAATAATAGTATTGCATGAAAATATTTAAGACTTCAAATAAAATGCAAAAAAGAGAGAATCTTATGATCTATAGGATAAAAAAGAGAAAGAAGAAAGATTATTCAAAGTAGCACAAAAGGATTAACTTTGCATGCTTTTTCAAAGTTTTACTACATATGCAGAAATTTAATATAATATTGAGAGAATATATTCTCTGATATATTCTTTATACACCATGTACCCTTAATTGAATCACTTATCCATGTATTTATTCAATCTACATAGACAAATACCTAGTAATTCCTCAGCACCACCATCTGCATATGCACTCTTCTATACAAATGTCTATCACCATCTCAAAACCCACTCATCCATTGGTTCATCTGCTCCTCCACCCACAGATGCATTTCATCATCCACATGCCAACTTATCTACTAACCAAATGTCTGATAATTGTCTACTAAATCTTCTACACTCATCAACGTGTCATTTATCACTTATTCATTAATTCATTCAGTCATGCCACCATGGTTTTTGCAATGCCTTTGACACAGTGATACAGGAACCCACTAATGTTCATCCATATTGTCGCAGCCCCTAGAGAAGGGCAAGGGTTCAAGCACTCCTGCACATTTCTGAGCACATTACTGAGCATCCCCTTGTCTTATATGCACTCCCAGTAAGTAGCTTCAGGGGATCATTGACTTCCTTGCAGACTATGCTCAAGGATGTAAATCCCTATTTACTCCCTTTCTTTGAACTATATGGTGTCGATGTAATCATAAATCTTGTGATCTGCATAACTTTTTCAATGCATGATGTCTTAGGACTTATAAACTTTCTCTACTCTAATGTCACTATCTAAATGTAAAATGCAGCTGTAACGTAAGTTCTATACTATATTCTGCTGATCATGTGGCCAAAGTATAGATACCAACAACTTAAACTATAAAAGTGGACTGTGGGGCCTGAGGGGGGTGGGGAGCAGAACCATTTTAGAAAGACCTCCAGTCTGCCTCTGCTCCCTGGATTTGAATTCAGAAATAAACTTCTTTCTACCAGTTCCATGGTCTTTTGACTTATCGGTATCAAGGGAGATAATCTGAACATTGCTTGGTCCATAACAACAGGTTCTGAGATATTCTGGACAATGGAAAGATAGCGATTCTTCCCATCTGATGCCAGATGGGATGTGGCACAAAATCCATGGATTCTTTGGCTCGTTTCTAAAATGAATTTTAGAGTGGCCAGCAAAGTCTTCAAACAAAGCTTATTAGTGAGAAATGAAAGAAGGAAGAAGAAAGATACGTGGCAGAAAGACCTGCCATGGGCGAGTTTTTCAAAGAATGAAAAACCAGGCTTTTTCATCTGCAAACTAGATACAGCTTCCTAGTTATTGATATGCTAATTGGTGGAATGGAGGTAACCATGGCTCCACAGAGACTGACATTTCTGGGCTTCTGATAGGAGGAGACAAGGGGAGGGAGAGGGGTCTTTTCTTGACCACATAGTAACCACCCCCCCAAGAGACCTGCCAGACTACTATCCAGAAATTTTAACTAAAAGGTGGTCTTATCATTTCTGTGACTTTGACCAGTTAAGAGGTGGTCTTTGGCCTTCCGCCTTCAACAGGTAATCTGAAAGTTTCTCAGTGATTATTATGCTAAGCCATAAATTGAAAAGTTGGACTGTCTTCCATCTGATGCAGTTTTCTTTTAATTTGCCAAGGGGGTGGGGAGGCTGCCAGCTTCGCCTACAGTAAAACGAAATTTTTAAAATGTCTGAATGCTTCCTAAAACCTAACTATTGGAAATGTACCTATCAATGTCTAACCTGTGCTAGCTACCATGCCTGAATTCTTTCCCTCAGTTTCTAAAGTCTCGCAGAATTGAAAAAACTGGTTGAATATTTTCTCTGCAGCAATCTGGCAAAACTCTACAGCAGTGAGGGCTTTGGTCACAGTACCTAGAAGTTCAAATTACTACTGTTTTTTCTCAATGTCTCTGCAGACAACAAAGATAAATTTCCCAATTCTAAGTTTCACCAAGGGCTCCCCAGCATTATCTGTCACTCTTACTCAAACACTTGGGAAAGTTGTACTTTTCATCCAACTTCTGTAATTCAGCTCTTACTTTGAAAAATATGTTTCATAGATCCTTTCTTTCTATTATTAATGCTGATGATCTTTATTATTTTGGCATTTTGTTTATAAAAGCCAAGAAATTCAATACCTCTCAAAGGCTTCATTCAACCCAGACTTATTGAATCAAAATCTATGCAAATAGAGTCTAGTAAACTCTATTTTAATTAGCCTTGCAGGTGTTTTTAATATAATAAAATGTGAGAATTCCTGAAATAATTTATTCTGCAGACCATCACATTTATCTTTTATTCCAATACTTTATTCTACAATTGCCCAGTTCACAAATATTGAATCTAAAGTCTTCAATGACTTAATACCAAACCAAACTTAGTAAAAGATCTAAAGTAAATCATGACCTAAGTTGTTCTTTGTTTCTGTTGCTATGAGTCCCCATCCATCCCAAAATTCTTGCTGTTTCAATAGAGAATGCTATCTTCTTATAGGTCATGGGGGTAAAAAGAGAGAGGAAGAAGTTCAATTGACACTAAAGGGTTAACTTTGTATACCTCTTTACATTTTTTTGTGTGTATAATTTTGAGAGCATTTCAAGCATGGTACCATTCTCCAATATATTCTTTATCCATCATGCACCCTTAAGTGAATAATTTATCTATTTGTTTATTCATCCATCAAGTTCAATACCCAGTAATTCCTCAGCACCATCATCTATCTGCTACTTTAGTTATAAAAATAACATTTCAGGTGTCTTTCTAGAAATTGAATGAATTCCTTCAAGAAGCATTCGTAAAGACACACAAATATTAACCATCACTTCATAGCCTTAGTATTCCAAAAAAGAGCATCGCTAGGAATTATACACAGAATTAGAGTAAACTACTTCCTGAGAAGTAGTTTGTTTGGCTTACAATTCCCTGGCCTAACAAACATTATTTGCCATTGTTACAGTTTACTTAGCTGAAAATTAGTACACATTTCCACACTTATACTCAGAAGGTTAAAACAGACCTTAAAAAGTAATTGACAATATATCATTCTGAAAAGGGATGTTGATAATGGTAGAGACTGCATGGTGGGGGCTGGGGACAAGGGAGTACATATGAACTCTGCACTTTCTGTTCATTTTCTCTGGGAATATACAATTACTCTAAAAACAAAGTCTACTTTGTTAGGGTACAGAGAGGGTGAGGGTGGATGGATGGAGGAGAGGTGGATGGATGGGGAGTGGGCGCAGCACCACTGGAGCCAGTGTGCTGGAGGTAAACACTGGCAACCAGAGATCTGAGTAATGCAAAGAATTGCAACACACAAAGAAGGGAAAGAAGAAAAGATTTATTTAAGAAAGGTTCACTTCCCACAGACAGGAAGCGGGCCTATACTCGTGGCCGCGTAGCCCCCGAGCCCGGCTTTAATCCTTTCCCTTGGAGGTGTTACAATCAGGTAGTTGTGACTGCCATGACATCCTTATTGACTATCTGCGAATATCTTGGAGAACCTATGCCGTAGGGACTCACTAATGTCTGCCCATATTATCATAGCCCTTAGAGAAGGGCGTGATAAGGATCCCAGTGCTCCTGTACATTCCTGAATAACATTCCTTAGAGTTAATGGAGGGTGCACTTCCCCTTAGCTCCTATGCATTTCCAGCGGGAAGCCCTGAGATCAGCATAACTTTTGTAATCACACACTTTATGATTTGCATAACTTTTGCCTAATGCATGATGTCTTAGGTCTTGCAAACTCCCTGTACTCTAGGCAAGCTTGATTGCCACTTCTGCCGGCCCCACTGACAAAAGCTGTGAGATACCTCTGATGCCTGGAACCAGGAAGTCTGGACAGAAAACCCTGAGGGGAGGGTCCTGTTCACCATTCACCTAGTATACAGTGGGGGTCGATACTAGTCATGCTTAAGGAGTCTGTGTTTCTGAAAAGACAAAGTTGGCAACATTAATCTTTAAAGTATGCATTTCTCCAAGACATAGCCTGTATTTCTTCCTCATCATGTCAGGGTTTAAGAGCAAGATAAAAAATGTCTTCCTACTCTTGTTCTGTCCTTTCATACTTAATAGGAAAAAATAGTAATTGAACTAATTCTAGCTTCCACTTAGCTTGCAAAAAGCTGCAAAGATCATTGCCTCTATCCTAAAACAAGAAAAGGTTTAATAATCTACAAAATCATAATTGGTTTTGAATTGGTAAGAGAGCTGAGTGAGGTTGTAGGGAAACTAATTAGCATGAAATCTCAAGAAAGATAAGTATTTCCAGAGAAATATGGGGCATGAAGGGAAAATGGGGCCACCATAGGAGCTAGTAAAAATTGTTTTACCAGATTTCTGAAGACTGAGTGTGAAGTACTGTAAGTACAAAATTCTAGGAGCCACAGATAAAAGAAGAGTTCACACTTATTCTCAAGATTTTCTCTTCAGACTTTGACTAGTCTTCACAAAAATGCTTAGGGGAGGGTGGAAAACCAGAATTAACTTCCTTCATGATGCAGGTTTAAGTTAAAGCAGTGAAAGCTGCTGCAGGAAGGCAGAAGGTACACTCTTTCCTACCAAGTCTGTTTCCCTGTAACTTATGGGACAAAATCCTGACCACTGGGGAAGGACAATGACCTTTTTTCCTCAGAGACAGATGAAGACCCACTGCTAAGGAAGAACAAGCTAAAAACAGCCAGGTACAGTGGCTCATGCCTGTGATCACAGAAGCACAAAAGTCAAGGTGGGAGGGTAGCCTGAGGCCAAAAGCTTGAAAACGGCCTGGGCAGTATAGACAGACTTCATCTCTAAAAATCAGCTGGGCACGGTGGTGCGTGCCTATAATCCAAGCTGCTTGGGAAGGGTGAGGTGGGAAGATCTTGTGAGCCAAATGTGAGGCTGCAGTGAACTATCTCACTGCTGCACTCCAGTCTGGGTGACAAAGTGAGACTCCGACTAAAAAAAAAGCATTGAGGTTTCTGTGGGCAGGAAACCACTCTGTGTCCAGACTATGACATGAATTATGTAATAAAGTTAAAAAAGACGCAGAACCACCAAGAAAGTCAAAACCCTGGAACATAGAAACAAGAGATTCACCTAAGACTGAGACAGAACAGTACAGCAGAGAGAGTAAATTCTCACTATCTATCACCAGGCTAGCTAGAATTGAAGAACAGGTAATAGCAGTTTATCATGGTCAGATGGCAGCATGTGGAAAGACATATTCTGCTACATGCAGTTTCACAGTGAAAGTTTACAACTGAGGGTGGAACAGGAGTGTTGGGAAAACCCTGCAACAACTAATATCTCATTCTAATCACAAGCGATTCTGGAGAAATTTGGATTTGTTGGTGCACTGAAGATAGTCAATAACAAAACTTAAGCCAAGGTCAACTCATGACTGTGTTGTTCCCATACCCTCTAGATGTACACATGTAAACACTCACAGCACAAGACTAAAGAACAAAAGAGACATGCTCATTTCAAGGCAGATTACCATTTTTCTCGGGGTCTATTATCCTATACATCCTGGAGCCAACCAAATTTAAGAATCAGAGGAAAAAGTTGGACAAAAAATATCACTGAGCAAAGAAATTAACACAGCCCAAATCAAATACAATTTGATTTGGAAACTATGACACAGGGTTTTAAATAACTCTCGATGGTAAGTTAAAAGGTCCTTTAGGAAGATGGACAGTTTTCAAAAATGTTTGAGAAATGTCAACAGTTAATTGAAAATCATATGGAAGAATCAAATGGAAATACTAGACTTGAAGAACACAGTAACAGAGATGAAGCATACTGATGAGTAGACTCAATAAAGCCACGAAACAATCAATAAAGGTAAAGATAAATCAATAGAGATTTGAAACACAAAGAAAAAAAAATAATGATGATAAAAACAGAAGAGCATGTCCAGTACTATGGGACAATATCAAACAATCTAATTTACATACAATTTGGAAATTCCAGAAAAAAATGAGACAGAAGACAAAGAAGAAATAGTTGAAGACACAATGGCTAAGAAAAATAATGAAAGAAATTAACGCACAATTTCAAGAACTGTAGCTGAATAAGATAACTGAAAATAAGCCAACAAAAATCTTGATACATGATACTTAAACTGTCAAGAGGTGAAAAATAAAGTAAAAACCTTGAAGCAGGCTGAGGGAAAAAAAGATACATCACATACAGAAGAACAGAAATCAAAATCAAAGCGGATGTCTTGTTAGGAACTATGCTAGCCAATAGTGTTATGTCTTTACAATTCTGAAGCAGGGGTAAAACTATCAACTAAGAATTCTGTATGCAGATAAAATATCTTTTTGAGAATGACAGAGAAATAAATTACTCTTCAGAAAACAACTGAATGAATACTTTTTTTTTCAGCAGACTTAGACCAGAAGAAATATTAATAGAAATTCTTCAAGTATATGGCAGACAGAATACTGGATCTATACCAAAAAAAAAAAAAAGAGAGGGTTGGAAATGAAGAAATAATGTTGTCTCTATTCATAGCTAAATAATTATCTTTGTAGAAAATCCAACTAATATTCAGAAAACTGCTGAAACAATTCAGGAGTTAGCAAGGTCATTAGGTATGAGGTTAATGTACAAAAATCTCTAGTACCTACCAGCAATAAGCAATTGAAAACTAAAATTTAAAAAACAGTGTTATTTTCAATAACTCATGAAATCAAAAAAGATAGGCATAAATCTAGTGAAATATGTGCTAGATCTGTATTTTGAAACTACAAAACACTGATGAAAGCGATCAAAGGTGGCCTCAGTAAATGGAGAGTTATTCACCATGTTCATAAAGTGAAAGACAATATTTTTAAAATATTAATTATCTTCTAAATTGACCCATAGATATAATACAAGACCAATTAAAATGCCAGCAGAAATTTTTATATGAATTACTAAAATGGTTTTTAAAATTTTGCAGAAAGTAAAGAATGTTGAATTTCTGAAAAAGTTTTGGAAAAAAATTGAGAAAAGAAGAAAGTTGGGCAACTGATTTTGAAACCTATAAATTAAGTAATTAAGACATTTCAGTATTGATGAAAAGGTATACATATGGATTAAAGAAACAGAGGAGTTCAGAAATTGATTCCTATCTATGTATGTGGTCAACTGATTTCCACAAAAGTTACACAGTTGATAGAATAAAAAGACAAATCACAGACTGGAAGAAGGTATTTGCAAACACATATATTATAAAACACCTGTATCCAGAATATTAAGCAAATTATCAGAACTCAATATTGAAAAATAATCCAATGAAAATTGCATAAAAGATTGAGAAAACATCCCATCAAAGGCATGTAGATGGCTGAAAAGTACAGGGAAGAAATTAGTCCTTAAAGAAATGTAAATTGAAACCATAATGAAATGCCACTAACCCATCTATGGATAACCTTAAAAAAAATTAGCTAACACTAGCAAGAGTTGTTGATGAAATAACTGCAATTCTCATATATTGCTGATGCAAATTCAAATGGTACATCTGCTTTTAAAAGCAGTTTGACACTTTATTACAAATTTAAACATGCTCATGCCACACAACCTAAAAACACAACGCCTATGTGGATTTTCTTATTTTTATGAGTCAGAGTCTCACTTTGTTGCCCAGGTTGGAGGGCAGTGGCATGCAGTTCACAACCACTGCAGCCTAAACCTATAGGGCTCAGGCGATCCTTTTGCCTCAGCCTTCCAAGTAGTTGGGACTACATGTATGTGCCACCGTGCCCAGATAATTTTTATTTTTTAAATTTTTATTGTAGAGATGAAGTCTCGCCAAGTTGCTCAGGATGATCTCGAACCCCTGGACTCAGGCAATACTCTTATTTCCACCTTCCAAAGTACTGGGTTTACAGATGTGAGCCACTGTGCCCAGCTTGAAACTTCATTTCACCCAATTGAAATGAAAACATATTTTCAGTCAAAAACCTGTACTTGAATGTTCATAACAGTTTTGTTCTTAATTGCTCAAAATTAGAAGTAATGCAAATGTGCTTTAAAATAGTAAATGGACAAATTATGGCACATTGATACAATGGAATATTACACAATAAAAAATGGATGATTGTAATATGTAGCAACATGGTTGAATCTCAACTACATTATGCTAAGGGAAGGAAATCAGATGCAAAATGATTCCATTTATATGATATTTTGCATAGGTAAGCATAGAGAACAGAAATTTGATCAGGTTGCCAGTAACTGGTGTCCAAGCAAATGAATTGAGTACAAAGAGGCACAGGAGTATGTTTGGAATGATCAATTTTTTCTATATCTTGATTATAGTGGTGCTTACACAATTGAATGCATTTTTCAAAACTCACGGAATTGTGCACAAAAGGGTGAATTTCACAGTGTGGGGTTTATATATTAATAAAAACATAGAACATAGAAAGAAATTAGTCTTTATTACTTATCAATATTAGCATAGCATTTAGACTTAAAAAATCAAATGCTCAGTGAAGACTTTGGAATGTTGGTTCAACATCATTTTGAATGATAAGGACATGAAGTTTTTAATTATGATATTCTTACTACATGCCACACTTTAAAATGTAAAAAGCTAAGGCAGCTCAAATACATTTATTAGAATTATGAGATCCAAGTTACTGGAAATGGATTGGATTGTGAACTGCTTGAAGGCAAAGATCATTTGGCATTTGTAGAATGCTAATTACAAAAGATATTTGTAAAATGAGTGTATTAAACCGTTGATTTCACTGTGTTATTCAAAGTGGGATAATTGCTAAAACAATCCCAAAATATCAGTGGCTTACCAAATTAGGATTTTATTTCACATTTACACAAAATTCCCATTTGGGTGACTTTGGTGAAGTGGCTCTTCTGGGTAGTTCTCATCCAAACTGTAATTCAGGACCAGACCACCTTTACCAGCAACTCATCAACTTTCTGGGCCTGGGTCCTGTGCATCCTGGCTCACTGGAGCAGGAGGGAATCACTCCCTCCTTGAATGTTACCACATTTTATTTTTGCTCATTTCATGAGTTGGCAGTCAAGAACCCACAGGCAGATGCTATCCCACACCCACCCAGTGTGATGACCCAACCTTGCCGGCCCCAGGTCAGTCCATCTCTCAGGAAAGTCTGTTTTATTCAACCTACTCCTCTCCACAAGCAAGGGCTGAGGCTTGGGCTGGGGAGTGTCTGCTTTCAAGGTCTTTTCACAAGGAGGCCCAGACAGAGCACATAGTCTTTAGTCTTAATAGACTAAACAAGACTCTGATTCACATTGGAGAACCGGTTTCCTAATTTGGTTTGTTCTTGATCCAAGAAATAAGAAATGCAAAGAATAGGTTGAAATACATATGAGGGACAGGTTATACTTCATAGAAACTCACAGTAAGATAGTGATTCTTGTAGCCCATGCAGAGTGAGATATTCATGTCAATAGCCTCAATATTATACTATGTAAGGCACTGACTTTTCTAATCAGTGAACTATATCATCAAGGCCTCATGTCTGGCCACCCAGCCTTGAAATTTTTATTTTGATGATACCTATGCAATCTCCCCTTGAATCTGCACTTGTGCTTTAAGACTCAGTGTTTTCCATATTTGTCAACTTGGGCTTCACCATGATCAGGTCTACTATACCATGATGCCATGGATATCAACTTCCATAGAAACCCAAAGAGAGAGAGTGCTCTCCAGATTGTCTATCTACAGTACAGTTCTGCCACCTGGGACTTACTACACCATATTTTCATTGGCACATGAAGTCTCTATGGCAGATTATGATTGTTAATAGTCTGTGGGAAGCCTTGACTGGAAAATAAAAGTGCTAGTCCACAGGGTTTTGGAGGAAAAGAAAAACATGCCTCTTTGGGAAGGTAGCTGTGCTTTCCAGAAATAGCTCATGTCTTGCTAGTAAACCTTAGTAGTAACTGAATGCCTGGTCATGAGAAATCATGTCATAAAATATTATATTTGTACCAAACCTGAGTAGATCCTGAAGACTCAAGCAAATGGCATAAACAGGTAGCTCATACTCCCATCCTGTCTGTTATTGTCAATGGACCACTGTGCCTATAACCCACAATTACAGCTTCCTGAGGATCCTCGTGAATATATGACTGAGAAATCATGGCCCTGAAACACAATGGAAAAAGCATTGCACCTATAGGAAAGAATTTTACACAGTACATTTCGCCATTACTTTTTACCTTAAATTAAGAAGACCTGAAACTAGGATATACATTGACTGAAAGGCCATTTCTAATAGTTTGATTGGATATGAAAGATAAAGTTCAGAGGACTGGTGATATAGAAGTTTAGAGAAAAATAAGAGCAAATTAATGTGTGCTCATGTCACTGACTACTCAAGACAAAGTCTTCATTGGAAAGGAAGTTCCATGTGGAAAAGAACTCTGGCATACTTTAGATATTAGTTAGCCTTGTCTCCCAAGCACAACAGTGGTCATAGTGGCACAGATGAAAACTATTTGTTCAACAACTTGGACTCTATCTAGCCAAGACTAAAACAGTTAATACCTTACTGACTATCCATCTTGCTAGTAACAGTACAAACCCTAAACAACCAGCAGAATATGGTACTCAGATTGTGGTACCATCCTATAATAAAAGACCAAAATCTTCTTGGAAAAATCACTCCCATTATAAGGCAAGAAATGTAAAAGATGGAGCTATAATATTGTATCACACGAGAAACTAAAAAATCTCACTCTGTCGCCCAGACTGGAGTGCAGTGGCCGCTCCCGGCCACCTCAGCCTCGACCTACTGGGCTCTGGCGATCCTTCCGCCTCAGCCTTCCAAGGAGCTGGAACTATAGGCGCGCGCTACCACGCCTGGCTAATTTTTTGATGTATTGTAGAGATGAGATCTCGCCAAGTTGCCCAGGCAGGTCTCGAACCCACAGGCTCAGGCAATTCACTCACCTCAGCCTACCAAGGTGCGGGATTACAGGCTGAGCCACCGAGCCTGGTTTACATGAAGGATTTCTAAACGAGGAGATAATCCTGGATAATTTGAGTGATTCCACAGTAATCACAAGGCTTCTTAAAAGAGCAAGATAAGAGGATTAGGGTCAGAAGGAAGAGACACGATGGTGAAAGCAGAAGATCAGAGAGAGGTTTGCTATGCTGTTGGCCTTGAAGATGGAAGAAGAGACCATGAGTCAAGGAATGTAGGTTGCCTCAGAAAGCAAAGAAGCAAAAAAGTAGATTTTTCTCTAGAGTTTCCAGAAAAAAAATAGAGTCCTGTTGATGACTTGATTTTGACTCAGTAAAATAAATTTCAGATTCTGACCTTTGAGACTGTAAGATAATTTTGTGTTGTTTTGAGTCACAAAGTTTCTAGTACTTTCTTGCAACAGAAATAGGAAACTAAGATAGTTTCTCATTCACCAAATATTTGAATTTCAATGAAAATAATAACTGCAATAGATTAAGACAGATCAAATAAATGGACATGAATGAGTTCATAATGATAATAAAAAAGTCTCACCTCATTTCTTGTATTAAAAAAAGGGAAATAAAAGGGAAAAAATGTATTCTGCTTTTCCTATACCAACTATGCTTCAAGAAGCTGAAATAGTGGTGAAGAGGAAGTTTCTATTTATAAGTGTACTCCAGGTAATAAACAAACAGATGATTGACTCCACCATCTTGCAACCCCTAATAAATTAATAGAGCTAGGTCACTAGTTCTCTAACAGCAGTCATTTTGGCAATTACTGGTAAGGAATGGATAATACTATCACCTAGTAGGTAGCTGTCAGGAATGTTGTTAGATAGCCTACAGTGCACAGGATATCCTCCACAATTCATTATTCAGCTTAATATGTCAATAAACATGTATCACTGTTGAGCAACCCTGAGCTAGGCAATATATTAACTGTAACAATCTCTAGAAAAAAGAAACCAAGCATGTGTACCTCTTGCTAGAGGTACATTCGACCATCTGTGAAATGTTATTGCCAGAAAAAAAGTAAAATTAAATTTGATAAAGTCTCTAGATCTAACAGGAAATAGGATTAAAAGAACATGTAAAATTACACTCTAGGGATATCATCAAAATATCCAGACTGCACAGAAAATCCAACTGGGAAGAGCAATGTAGTTTTATTCAAAAAAATTTTCAATAGTAAAAATGGGGAATTGAAGGCGAGCCTATAGATCCAAAGTATCTTCAGAGACAGAGCAGACAACTGCAATATATGGGTCTTATTTAGATTCTTATTTAAACAAATACATATATATATATACATTAGGCTTTTTCAGAAGAACCTTTAGTGGTGCTTTTATGATAACTACTTATTGAGCAAGATTTTATTTTCAAAAATTTTTCAGTGCCTAACTTTAAAAGGAGTTAAATCTAATAGATAAATAAACAATAAAGATTAAAATAGCATCTCGTTTTGCCCCTTAACCAGCAGTATACTCCTCCCTTCTATTGAAAATGGAATTAGGAGGCCGGCTCGGTGGCTCAGCCTGTAATCCCGCACCTTGGGAGGCCGAAGTGAGTGAATTGCCTGAGCCCACAAGTTCGAGACCCGCCTGGGCAACTTGGCGAGATCTCATCTCTACAATAAAAATTTTTTAAAAATTAGCTGGGTGTGGTAGCGCACGCCTGTAGTTCAAGCTACTTGGAAGGCTGAGGCGGAAGGATCACCAGAGCCCAGCAGGTCGAGGCTGCAGTGGCCAGGAGCGGACACTGCACTCCAGTCTGGGCGACTGACTGAGACTCCAACTCAAAAAAAAAAAATGGAATTAGGAAATAGAAATGTCTGTAGTCTCAAGGTGATCTAATTTAATTTACTGAGAATTTAATTTACTAAAAAAATGCAGCCCTGAAGAAAAGCCTATAAATAAAAAAGGTAAAAATAAAAATGTAATAGAAAAATATGAGACTATAACAGTTTATTGCTACAGACCTAATGCCCACTCTTAGCGTTTCTGCTTTCTGAGAAATGAAGGTTTAGATAATTATTCCAGAGAAGAATCCAAACTCATTGAGGTGCTATCTGAAGGCAAAAGATCATGGCATAGCTGATGGAGAAATGTCACAAACACTGTGATCATATGATCAGTTTCAGAAATGAAGATATAGCATCTTCACATATTTACCTCTTTGATGTGTCATGTGTATATTTGTACTTTTTATTAATTTTCTTCTTGTCTCTTTCACATACCATGTACTACAGAGTGTGTTCATAATGATAAATATTTCAATTTAGTAGACAATTTACAGAATAATCAGACAGGATTATAACATTTTAGAAGAAGAATGAGATTCAGACGGGAATTCCGATCTAGAATCTGAAGTGCTTTATCTGAAATCTCTCTTAGATAAAATGACATTACTTTTTCCTTTTCTGTTGCTCCTACCTTAATTCAGATTCCCTTAATGCCTTAAGAATATTACTGGCGCAACTCCCTAACTGTTTTTATTTAATCTTTGTTGCCTCTAATCTTTTCTTTCACTACCTCATTGGTCAGAGAGCTGTCTCAAAAGTGTACAATGTTTCAATCCATACTCCTACTAAAAAATCTTTACTAGCTCCCCATTGCTATCAGAATAAAGGTAAAAGCTAATTAGACATCCAGTCACCTTCATCATCTGATCATGTCTACCCACCTGCTTCATCCTCACTACTTCCTTACTTTTCTCTACTCTGCAACTGACATTTTGTAGACTCTCATACTTGCCCTCATCTCTATAACTTTGGGCAAGTTGTTTCTTGTTTGAGTTTCTCATCATCTGGATATCTGGCTCTCACATTTTTGGTTTCAACTAAGGATCCTTTCATAGGAAGTCTTCTTTGATCATCCTCAACAGGCTTATTTTCACTGTAACACTTTTCATAGTGTATTATCATTACTTAGCTTGACATTCCTAGTAGGCAAACATATTCTTGTCAGGATTGTGTTATATTGACTATTGTGTCCAACAAGCATTCATTGACACTGACACATAATAGATACTCCATTGATAATACTTGAATTAACGTCAATAGAAATGTTCACCAGCATTGACGATTTTGGGGATGCCTGCCTATCTTGAAAAATTTAGGATTATATCGATATTAAGGTAAAATTTCTATGTCAAATAGGCTCTGGATTATAAAGTCTTCAACTCTCTTTGAGCCCTCAGATTCTGTGATGTTGTGTGGACAAATGTGAAGTCAACTGACTTGAAGAGACAAAAAGAGGAAAGAACTTAGACTCTTTAAAAAGAGCGAGAAGACCAAGTTATTATCATATTTCTTTTGTTTTCCCTTCCTTATCTCTTGCCCTATTATTTATTATTCTTCTTTTGCATTATTTAGGAATTACTTCAGGGGTGAGATTCAGTCTCAAATAAGCCCAGGTTATTAGATTCAGAGAGATTCACTATGACCCTGCAGTGCATGTGTGAAAGGGGACAAAATAAGTCCTTAATGTGGAGACTTGAGAGTAATATTTGCATAGCTGAATGACTTTTCCTGATGCCCTAAAATCCATGTTAAAATTGTTTTACCTTTCTTTGGCTTTGGCTGATGAATTTGTCCTTTCTGAGATTAACTATCTCTTTGATATTTTATATATTGTCCTATAATTGATGTGCTTATTCTGTTTCTAAAGATTCAGAGAAATAGTTTATAGATTTTTCAGAAAACAGGCAGTTTTAAAAATTTTCAGTGATACCCCTTATATATGTAGTACAATTTCTCTCAATCTATTGGAATACTGTCATGTAGTACCTGAAACTTAACTTGTCCTTGATCAATAATAATCTTCAGTACAAACAACCAGTGGCTATTACTCTATCAAGGTAAAATGAGCTGGACTCAGTGGCTCAGCCTGTAATCCCAGCACTTTGGGAGGCTGAGGAGAGTGGATTGACTGAGCCTGTGGGTTTGAAACCAGCCTGGGCAACTTGACGAGACCTCGTCTCTACAATTAAAAGGGGGAAAAAAGGTAAAATAAGACCTTTCCCTGATATTTATCTACTGAATTAGCTCCAACACGAAGAGAAAAACATTATGTTCACGTTTCATAGCTCCTAACAAAAATATTTTAATCAGCCTTGACAACAACACTTTTCCCAGAATGTTGATTCACACAATTACTGCTTATGGCTACATGCACCACACATTATTTTAAGTGAGTCTGCAAATGTCAAAATGTTTTTTTGTTCTCAATAGAAGCACTATAACCTTTTTCAAAGTGTGGATGAATTAGTCCAGTGATCCAAGGTAAGAGGGATGAATAGGTCTATAAATACAAACAAAGCGACAAATCAAAACAGTAAGTGGTATTTGTTGTTTAATTATGTCAGGCCATAAAAGTGGAGATTGAAGTGTGGGAAGTTCTATTACAGCTGTACCTAACTCCACAGATCATGCTGCTGTGACAGAAAAATACCTCCACATCCCACACCCCACCCAGCTCAACCACTCTAACTCCTACATGATATTCCTAGTACACATTGCATCTTCTCCTTCCTGGTTGCTGGGGCAACATACTCTATGCCTGTCACATTTGAGTTGGGTGACGAACACTGAGGCAAAGCTCTTTTCTTTAAGTGATGCTCATGAGTCATCAAATTGCCAGTTTTGATGTTAACCCAGAGAATTTCCCTGATAGTTTCTGCCAGGCCCCTTTTACCTCCTTATTCCTTAAACTGTAAATCATTGGGTTCAGCGTAGGTGTCAAAATAGCATAAAAAAGAGAGATCAACTTCTCCTGAAGGACAGAGGGACTTGAGTGGGGCTGGATGTAAGTGAAAATGGCCATACCATAGCACAGGGCAACCACCATGAGGTGAGAGGCACAGGTGTGGAAGGCTTTCTTCCTTCCCTTTCTGGAATGAATCTTTAGGATGGTGGAGATGATCCGGATGTAGGACAAAAGAACCAGGCAGAAGGGTGTCATCAGAAGGACAATGCTAGAGACCATGATGGCGACTTCATTGGAGGAAGTGTCCACACAAGCCAGCCTGACCACAGCCAAGAGTTCGCAGGATATATGGTCAATATATTTGTTAGTGCACATGGGCAGCTGAAAAGTGATGGCAGTCTGCATGAGGGAGTTGATGGAGCCACTGACCCACGATGTGATGGCCAACTTAGCACACAGCCCTCTATGCATGATGGCCGAATATCTCAGGGGGTCACACACAGCCACATAGCGGTCATAGGCCATCACTGCCAATAAAACAAACTCAATCCCACCCAAGGCCAGGGAAAAAAATAACTGAGCTGCACAACTCAGGAATGGGATGACTTTATGTTCTGTAAGAAAATGTACCAGAAGTTGAGGGATTATGCTTGTGGCATAGGAGACATCAACAAAGGAGAGGTTGGTGAGAAAGAAATACATGGGAGTGTGAAGTCGGCTGTCCAGGCTGATCAGAAGAACAATGAGAAAGTTCCCCAGCATGGTCACCAGGTACATCACTAAGAAGAGTACAAAGAGGAAGACCTGAGTATCCCAATCACTGGACAACCCAAACAGAATAAATTCATTCATCCATGTCTGGTTATGTGGTTCCATCAAAAAGTGTGAGACTTATTAATCTGCAAAGAGAGTCAGAAAAAAACTGAAAACTGATGAAAAAGCATAAGAGTAACAGGCCAGCCTTCCTTGGGTAGGTGATTTATGGCAAGATGATAGCACGGACCCAATATGCATTTATTTGCTTTGCATCAGAGAGACAGTCTATTGTCTTCATGAGACAATTTGGTTTCAGGGATATCAGTTAAATCCTGGAGACAGTGCATTGCAGTATCAGGAGTTCCTCATCTTTACCAATTTACCTCGGATTCCAGAGCAGGGAGAGAATGATACATGAAAATGGCAGGTAAAATGACAAGCAATGAAGATTGCAGTTGGAAAGTTAAAGAATTACCTTAAATATGTCAACTAGACCCATCTTGATGAATGTGTAGATCTATTAGAAAAAGAAAAAAATTGAAAGAAACAAAGTCTTGTGAAAAATCTGGAATTAGAAAGTCTAACTTTATTTTTTTTTATTTTTTGTTTTTTAAGAGAACCTAGCTTTAGAATCCAATTTTACTCACTATTATTTAACATAGTACTAGAAATCCTAGTCAGAACAAGAAAAAGAAGTTAGTGGTATCCAAACAGAAAAAGAAGTTAGATTATCCCTCTTCATATATGATATAATTCTATACCTAGAAATTCCTAGACAGTCTTCCAAAAACCTCCTAGCACTGATAAACAACTCTGATAAAGTCTTAGACTACAAAATCAATACAAAAAAAAATCAGTTGCATTTCTATACACCAACAACAAGTGGACTGAGAACCAAATCAAAAACACAATCCCAGTCAAAATAGTCATAAATAAATAAATAAATACGTAAATAAAATACCTCAGTATTTACCTAACCAAAGGAAAGATCTTTACAAAACACTGCTCAAATAAATCAGTGATGACACAAACAAATGGTAGAACATTCCATGTTCATGGATTGGAAAAATCAATAGTGTCAAGATGTTCATTCTACCCAAAGCAATCTATAGACTCAATGAAAATTATCAGCAACATTTTTTCACAGACCTAAAAAAAGAATACTTACATTCACATGGAAACAAAAAAGGAACCCAAACAGCTAAGTAATCCTTAGCAAAAAGAACAAACCTGGTGACATCAACTCCTGCTACAAAACTGCAGTAACCAAAACAGCATGGTACTGGTACAAAAATAGACTCATAGACCAATGAAATGGGAACTTCAGCCAACTTATCTTTGACAAAACCGACAAAAACAAACAATGGGGAAAGGAAACTCTATTTAGCAAATAGTGCTGGGAAAACGGATTAACCAAATGAAGAAGAATGAAACTGGACCCTTATCTATCATCATATATAAAAATTAACTCAAAATGGTTCAAAGACCTAAATATGAAACCTCAAACTATAAGAATCTTAGAAGATAACCTAGGGAACACCCTCCTGGATATCAGCCTAGGCAATTAATTTATGCCCAAGTCCTCAAAAGCAAATGTAGCTAAAACTAAAGTTGTCAGGTGCTGCCTTATCAATTTAGAAAGCTACTGTACAGTGAAAGAAACCATCAAGAGAGTAAAAAGACAATCCACAGAATGGGAAAAATATATGCAAACTATGCATCTGACAAAGGTCTACCATTCAGAATGTACCAGGAACTCAAATAAAATAAAACTTAACCCCATTAAAAAATGGGCACAGGACATGAATAGACACTTCTCAAAGGAAGACATGCAAGAAGCCAACAAACATATAAAAAAATTCTCAGCTTTACTAATCATCAGAGAAATGCAAATGAAAACTACAATGAGATACCATCTCACACCATTAAGAATTATCATTAAAAAGTCAAAAAACAACACGTGTTGGCAAAGGTGCAGAGCGAAAGGAACACTCACATACTGTTGGTGAGATTGTAGGCTAGTTCAAACTTCATAGAAAGCAGTTTGGAAATTTCTCAAAGAACTCAAAACAGAGCTACCATTCAACCCAGCAATCCCACTTCTGGTAATATACCCAGAGGAACATAAATCGCTCTACCAGAAAACCCCCAAAACAAACAAATAAACAAAAAATACCTGCCCACGTATGCTTATTGCAGCACTATTCACAATAGCAAAAAACATAGGATCAACCCTGATGCTTATCATAAGGGACTGAATAAAGAAAATGTACATATATATGTGGAATACTACACAGTCATAAAAAAGAACAAAATCATGTCTGTTGCAGCAACATGAGTACAGCTGGAGACCTTCATTCTAAGTGAATTATCACAGATACAAAAGAACTGAATACTAAGTGTTCTCACTCACAAGGGGTCCTAAACATTGGGCACAAGAATTGCCTAACAGACACTGGGCACTGCTAAAGAAGAGAAGAAGGGATGGAAGACAAAGGATACAAAACCACTCAATTGGTACCAGTGAGGCAGAAACCCAAACCTTGCCTTCAAGCAATATACCAATGTAATGTACCCCATGAGTCTAAAAAATTAAAATTAAAAAAACTGATTTTGTTAGGTAGATTTGTGATGCGAGTTTAATGATAAACTTTTTTTAAATGAAAGAGGATAATATTAAATAACATTCAAGTATATTGAACCTCAAATTTATGTGGAAGTACTTTCTGAACTGTTACTGGTAATAATATGGGCGTTAGTAGTAACATGACCTCTGTGTTGGGGTAGACAAAGTAGCAAACATTATATTCCTCTCACATCCTTTCTACAAATATATTCAAATTAGAGGTAACCTGTAATATAGCTGAGGGTATAGAGATGGCATTGATGCTTTGAGGATTGTGGAGACTGTTGATTTTTTAGTTAACTTTTGTTCTCTTCATTCGTTAGTGGGGTGGGGTAGGGAGGATGCTTAGACTTTGTAATTACAAAGGAGGAAGAAAAAGATGTTTAAGGACTTTTCTTCATTGTTCAAGACTAAAGTAGAAGGTATGAATTCATGTAGATATACTTTGGAATGGAGATTCCTTTATGGTTACTTTTGCTCAGCAAGTAATTTTTCAGCCAAACTATTATATTACAACATCAAATGCGAACATTAAGGAGAAACAAGTTGTATTGAAAAAAAATTAACCACCTTCTTCTTATTCCATGTCTTTCTATTCACTAACTTTTTTTTATTGCAGTGTACAAAATAAGGAAACTTAGGAGAGAGAGGATGCAGGAGTTACTGCAGGAAGAAGCAGAGGTTTTGGTCAGATTAGTGTCTCTTTGCTGAAAGAAAAAGATTGTCAATGCTTCAACCAATTTACCTGATAAAGAATGAAACAAAACACGTGGTTCCAGAAATGTCCATCTCATTCACGCTCAGAAAATCATGTCTGATTTTTCTAAATTGTCTCCTAATCTCCTCCTCATAACCTGCCCTTCCAGCCACCATTTCCTTCTTTACTGCTCGGTCTGATGCTTCCACCACCACGCCTTAGGTTGCTTACCTGAAATTATAATAACCCTGAGAATACATCTGACTGACTCAAAGAAGACACTCAAATTTATATTTTTAAGCCTCAATAAAATATTTTCTTAAAAATCTATCAACTGATATTGAATAGATAATATATTTGCAGTCAAAGTACACATTTCTTTTTCTATTAATTATTCAAATTTCTATGAAGTGCCATCTTTGTGAAATGCTGGGATTTGGCGGTGATTATTAACCTTCCTGTCTTCAAAGCACTGATCCATCTGTGAGGCAAAAGACTCACAGAGAGATCATCACCACCTTATTTGCTCCTCAAGTGCACTGGGCTGTCTGGAGACCACACAAGCCAGTGACTAACTGTACTCTTCTAACCCAACCCACATATCTCTCCAATAGCCCTTGTCTCATTATACATGAGTGACAACGTCATGTCCTAGAGAAAAGTGTCAACCCCAGAGTCCAACAGCTCCCACTTTGGGTTCACATCTGTTCTGTTTCCCAAGACCTGGAAAAAGCTACCTAGGCTCTGTGAGCCTCATATTTTTTAGTCTGTGAAAATCTTCATAATATTGGCTAATTGAAAGAGTCATTGGTGAAGTTAAAGGAGTTAAAGCACTAAAGTTCCTAAAGAAGCAACTGAAACAGCAGGTGCCCATTCATAAGTGATATTAAATAGTCTTCGTTTCATGGTATCTCCCTATCAGGATCTTATTTCTTCACTTATGACTCTTCTCTATCATCCTCAGATTTCTTTTTCTTCCAAGTGGATCATTCTCCCTCTTTATAAAAATATGTACAAATACAGACCTTTCAACATGGGAGAGGAATCTTTGCTATATACTTCCCATTTTAAATCTGTCTTCATTTCACATCTCAAATGATTAATGTTCATTTTATGGATACATTTCTTAACATCCATCTCTTAGCTCATAGAAATTTCCATACTCATTAATCCACAGAATTTGTTATCTTAAAAGTTCCCGATAACCTGCTATCATTAAATCTGAAAAACTTTGATTGCATTTTATTCTTTATCTTTTAACAATGTTAACTATTTGGTCCTTGAAACTCTTGATTTTTGTCAGATACTTCTGTCCTGACCGCCAATGAAATTTTCCTTGTCAGCATTCTCAGCTGACTTTTCTAAATTTTTCTGTTCCATTGCTGTGAGCATTTTCTGTGCTGAGAACTTGTACTTTTCTTTCTGCAGTTTCTTTTTGAAAGACTTGCTATTTCTAACGGCATTAATTATTGTGTATTCTGTGTGACTCACTCTCAATTCTACATTAACCTCCTGGACTTCTTTCTCAAGGATCAGATGCTTATCAAACACCTTAATGAATATTTCCTAAATATCTCACCAATGACTGTGTTCATCACTTCACAAACCAAATCTTTTCTTGATATTTTTATTTCTATCAATGAAATTAGAATTCTCCCACTCTCGTGTTTGATTTTTCCCTCTTCTTCACCACTTCACAGAATAGATCCTCTTCCTTTATTTCTTTTATTGTGTATCTTTCCATCTTTCCCTTTCTTTCATCCACACTTGCCCTTGCCCTCAACATTCTCTTACAGAGAACAGAAGCTTCCTTGTAAAATTTCCTAATGTAACCTCCACTCACTTAAGAAAATTTACACTCTCCCACCACATTAATCATGTAAAATACAAATTTGTTCATGTGATTTCATGCACAGACAGATCTTAATGTCTAAATATTTAAAGAATTAAGTTTCTCTTGGACAGAAGACTCTTCACATAATCTGTAATCTGGACATGTTCTATTTCTAACTTTTATTAACTATGGACTACTGCTTTATAACATCTTCAAGTAAAATTATGTCACCCCAGCCGGGCTCGGTGGCTCAGCCTATAATCCCGCGTTTTGGGAGGCTGAGGTGAGTGAATTGCCTGAGTCTGCGAGTTTGAGACCCGCCTGGGCATTTTGGCAAGACCTCATCTCTACAATAAATCAAAAAATTAGCCAGGCGTGGTAGCACGCACCTGTAGTTCCAGCTACCCGGAAGGATGAGGCGGAAGGATTGCCGGAGCCCAGCAGGTCGAGGCTGCGGTGACCAGGAGCGACCACTGCACTCCAGTCTGGGTGGCAGAGTGAGACTCCAACTCAAAAAAAAAAAAAAAAGAAAAGAAATTATGTCACCTTAACAAGATGAAGAGCAAAAAATTCAGACAACCATAATAATTGCTGCAGTTAGAAATAATAAACATTTCAAGATGAAATTGTGGAAAAAAGGTAAAGTTCACAGCACAGAACCTTAGAAAATGCTCACATCAATGGAACAGGAGAATTAGAAAATATACAATTTGGCTTTAGATTTCCTGTTTCCATTTCCCTGAGTCTGTCTTCCAACTCTTTATCTATGAGCCAAATTGCTTTGTACCATTCTCTGCAATTCTCTATATCTAGAACTGCTTTCTAGCAGATATGGCTCCGGTTCTAAACTTGCCCTTTCCTCTCCCAATCCTAAAAGGAATATCAGGAAGTCAAGACCTTAAGTCAACTTAAATATATTGCTAATGATCATACTTAGGCAATGGTTTATGTCAATATTTGTTATAAACATCTAGAATTTCAGAATCATGGAATCAGACATTGTCCAATTAGTCTGCTATAATGTACTTAAAACTCTGAAGAGTCTTCTTCCAGACAGAAGTCCCATTCATGACTTACTTCCTATAACTTTACAGGATGCCTAAATGGAAAGAATATAGCTTCAAGTAAAAATATGGCTTCTCACATAAAGTACGTCAAGTATTTCACCACACCCTCCTGATCTTCCATCTGTAATACAAATGATAACATCTAAGAGGAACTATGAGGAAAAAAAAGATTAAAAAACAGACCCATAGAAAAAAACAACCAGGCAATAACAGAATTTTTAGTATGTTGGTGGCACATAGATAGGACCCTTACTTGTAGTTCTCTGGAAATAGCTTCAGAAACTGCTGGTCACATTTTTCTTTTATTAGTTTCCATTTGCATTTAGATTTCATTGCTGCTTTATGGACCAACACTTAAAAATGCTCAGTTCACCCTTACAAGGAAAAAGTACCCAAGACTCGACACTTAGGTGTTTTTTCCATTTGCAACATTCAGTACCACATCTTATTATACTACCCCAGTCAGTGTATTGTATATTTAAAACTATTTAGCAACATTTTCCATTTCTATAGACTAGATACTTTAAAAATTGTATCTTCCCCCTTCCTCCTGTATTAGGAAGAGAGAAGTATTTAATATTATTTTGGGAAGCCTCAGGAGGTATACACACTAGAAAAAGATAGTCTCTTACATTTCAAAAATTGTTTTTCAGAATAATAATCCTTTCTATTATTTATGTCAATTCAAAAAGTGCACGGTTATACAAAACCTTGTAACAGCCTTGAAAAGCCAGTCTGAAACACAGTGAGGCTTAAGGTTGAGAACATTGCTAACCTCATCTACCATTCATTATAATAATGATTCTCTATGGCTAAGGAATAAAAGTCAAAAACTTTCTCTTCCCAGAAACTATGCTTGTTCATCATTATTCTAACATTCTACTGAGTCTTAATCATACTTGGCCTCTTCATTGGAGTCCTCTACATTCTTAGCTGGGGTAAATAAAGTACGGAATGCACAAGCAGAATACATGATGGTTAAGCACCACAATTAGCACATATTTTTCTTTCATGCTTGTGCAAATAAGCCAGAAGCATACCTTTATAAAGCTGAGCTGTCAATAGAAATGCCACTTTCATCCACAGGAAGAGTCATCTGACCTATGGCTGAACACTTGGTTATTGTATGCACTGAATGCTTCCATCATGGGCAGGAGTGTTTTCATCATTCTAATATTTGGATACAGAGAATCACGGTGCCACTGGGTAGACAATGTCCCAAAGATGTTTTTATATCCTGAGAAGACAATTAATTTTTATTCTTTGGATTCTTGTTACCTACTTCCTATCTTGATTTGGTTCCCTGACTTTTCACGCAATCTGAGTTCAATTATTGAGACGGTATTTTGAATATGTGCAATCATGAAATTCACATTTGAGGATATATTGTATTATGATTTCATTTTGTAAATTCTCACCTTTGTATCTCTTACCCTTTACCTCTAAAACTAGGGTATTCTTTTGCAATATAATTTCTTTAGCATGAAAAATGTTTGTAACACAATCCCACAACACATTTTAGACTAAGCAACCCTGGGATGAAAGTCAAGACACCTCAACTATAGCCCCTGTTCACATTCTGATGCTGTATGAATTTACTCAATTTACTTAACCATCTTACATTTAAATCTTCTATTATTGAAAACAAAATAAAAATAAAAATACTCTTAGGGAAATAATTTAGATTAAAAACCTTGAAGCAATTGACAATTTATCTGGAAATGTAATATAAATATCTCAAAATGCAATATAATTCTATTAAATGCTCATAAAAATCAATATTTAGGTAAAAACTTAATAGGTCTAAGTTGCTCACTAAACGTCTTTCCAAAAAATGAGGCATAATTCATCCGTGGAATATCTATTTTTAATTCATAACCATTTTCTTGCTCCAAACTCTGTTTTACATTTTCTCTTTCTCTATCTCAGTACCAAAGTTTGGAATTGAGAAACTCATACAATGAAAATGTACCTAAGCTTTCAGCTTCAGGAAAGCAGAATTATTTTACTACATTTACTGTAATATGTTGGACTAGATGATTTCATCGTTTATATCCCTGATTCAAGCACTTTAACAAACCAAATCAGTACTATTACTGCCCCTCTATAAGCCTCTGTTTATACCCACCCTCTGTTGACACTTCTATTAAGAGTTTTCAAACTGTAATCAGTGCTAGACAAAAGGGACTTGTCTGCTTCAGTCTAGATTTAAGTCATTTCCTTAAGATTGCTCCCTTCCTCCAAAGTGATAGATGAGAGAGTTTAAGAGTCCCAGACTCTAAGACTCTGAGGCTCAGAAATCACCTGAGACTAGCATAGATAGTGCTCCAAAGAAGTTCATAGGTTCCCTCAAGTAGCACATCCACAGATCTAACAAAGTGTGGTGTGGCTGGCATAGCAAGGAAGAGCTGACAGATTTCCCTCAGGAGTTTCATGCATTTGTGTTCATTGTCATTACTTCCAATTCTCCAGTGTAGAGACTCCATTCTGTCCTTCCTCTCCCTGTGGAAGGTTGTTCTCTTAATCTCTTTCCTCTCCAAAACTCCCTGAAGCCTTAGGTCATTCTAAAAAGCAATAGAAGCCAGCTGTGTGAGATTTTAGGATATTATCTGCATCCCAAACCTGACTTTTATCCTTCAAAACCCATATTCTAGTGAACAGTGTATGAGCCTGCATCCATATTAGGTGAATAAAGTCAATTCTCATCTTTAGCTCTAGAATGCCCTTACCTCTCCATCTGTAGGCAAGAGTTGTGCTTCAAACCTCAATGTTTTTTGCAAAAAGTATCTCTGACCATTGCAAGTGTTGATGGAAACTCAAGTATATTTTCATCGTGCTATTTAAGGTCCAGTAAAAATAGCATCACATAGTTTAATATCTGAATTGACACAGGACACCAAATAAGATGTATATAGATTCTTAAAATAGAGAGACAATAAAGAGAAAGTAAAAAAAAAATACCCAAAATCTTTGCCACATAACACTTAACTTTTTTTTTTTTTTAACTTTCTATACCTCTTTAAATGTGAGTATCTATGAAGAGGTTAGATATAATTTGGAAAAAACAGAGTAACATCACCATTCTCTGACCTATTCTTTACATCTCAAAAACTTTTAAAATGAATAATTTCGGTGAATCATTTCTGAAATAATTCTCCCCTACAAAGTGATAGATTATTAATGAATCATTCTTCAACCATGTCAAATACCCAATAATTCATCAGCGCCACCATCTGCCTATCCACTCATTTATACAATTGTCTATCACTACTTCAATACTCATTCATCCATTTGCTCTTCTGCTTTTCCACCCATTGGTGTATTTCATCATCCAAATGCCAACTTATCTATCTTCTTAATGTCCCTTAATTAATTACCAAATCTTCTATGTAACACCCATCTGCCTATCCACTAATTCATTCCATCATGTTACCAAGGCTTCTGATATTATGGTACTGGGTGATTTTGACAAAGGTTATGTGATATTCTAAGCAATAAAAAGATAAAATATTTTTCTCATTCTTTCCTCCAATTTCTAAACTTCCATACAATTGAAATAATCACTTGAATATTTTCTCTGAGGAATGTAGGAAAAAATTAATGACAGTGAGTATCCCTACATATATTTTGTCTGTTAAAAACAGACTGTAAAAAGTACTTGAGCTTCTTCTACATTCTATATAGATTATAGAAAGTTGGAAGGAACATTTCTTATAAATCAAAAAATCAGCCGGGCGTGGTAGCGCATGCCTGTAATTCCGGCTACTCGGAAGGCTGAGGCGGAAGGATCGCCGGAGCCCAACAGGTGAGGCTGCGGTGGCCGGGAGCAGCCACTACACTCCAGTCTGGGTGACATAGTGAGACTCCAACTCAAAAAAAAAGAAAAAGAAAACATGTCAGCAACTGTCACCCTGAGCCAAAGTGATGTTAAAGAAATTTATATTTATTGGTGCATTGTGGATAACCATATAACAACAAATCTCAAACTCAACCTGACCCATGGCTTCATTAATTCCCACATCCCACACACGCAACAGTATAGAATTAACAGAAAATACTGGACCATTCCAAAGCATTATACTATTCTTCTCAGAGTCTATTATGCTACACACACAATTTATCAGTATCAGCCAAAATAAAAATAAGAGAAAAGCAAGGAAAAAAAGCATCATCACTGGAAATAAAACCAACAGAACAAAAATGAGATATGACTTGTATAAAGAAACTGTCACACAGAGGTTTAAAACACCTCTAATTAATAAATTAAATGATCTAGTGGAAAGATAAGCAAACATCCTGAAAATGAATGAAGAATTTCAATAAATAATTGAAAATTGTGCAAAAAATCAAATGGAAATTCTGGAAATTAAAAACACAGCAACAGAAATGAAAAATGTCCATAAGTAGACTCAATAGAGTTGTGAAACAACCAGTGAGCCTAAAGAGACATCAATACAAACTAGCAAAACTGATGCACAAAAATAAAAAATAATAATGATAAAAAGAGAAAGCATTGTGGGCAATATCAAACGATATAACATACAAATAAATCAAAATCCCAGAGTGAAAATGAAAAAGAGGAAAAAAGAAATATTTGAAGAGATAATGCTGAGAGAAATAATGAAAGAAACTGGAGCACAAATCTGAAAAACTCAACCAAAAACTAAAACCGATGCCAAACAAACCAACACCCAGACACATAATAGACAAACTGCCAAAAGGCCCAAAATAAAGTGTAAATCTTGAAAACAGTTTGAGAAAAACAACAACAGCAACACATATCATCTACAGAAGAACAAAAACTCAAATCAAAGCAGACGTCTTTTTAGAAACTATGCTAGCTAAAATGGTAGATCTATTTTAGTTAATTAACTAAGGAACTGCAAAGGCATATAGAATGACATAATGGACAATGATGTCTCAGAAACGAGAGGGTGGGAGAGCAGTAGGGATGAAATATCAGCCATCAGATACAATGTGCTCAGACTGGAGTGGTGTGTCCCCTTAAAATTGAGATGTCTTTGCCACTGTACAAAGTATCCCTGTAAAAAAAATTATTTGTACCTTCTAAAACAATTCAAATAATTTAAAAATGAGACTATGCTAGCTAGAGAACAACAGAGTTACAATATTAAAGCCCCACAGGGAAAGATTGTCAACTAAAAATTACATATACAGAAAAAATATATTTGAGATTAAAGGAAAAATAAATTATTGTTCAAACAAACAAAAACTGAATTAATATTTTCAGCAGACCATGATAAGAAGAATAGATCTCTAAGCAAAATACATATTATGCAAGAAAGGAAATTAGATCCATAAACACACACACTCACAATAATAATTCTAGATATGGTAAAATTGAAGGTTAACATAATGTTTATTTTGAAAATGCTTAGCACACTATAAGAAAACTGTCTAACTAAAAATAATAACAATGTACATTGTGTTTATTGCTTATTTGAATTTAAGAGGTATGACAATAATAACATAAAAATGTAAGGGAGCAAATGGTAGTGTACTATTCAAAGGTTATATGCTACACATAAACAAATCATTTAACATATATTCTGATTAAATAAAAATGTAAATTGCAAACCTTGCTATAAACTAAGCTAATATACTGATAAAATGGACTATTAAACAATACACAATCAGTATGAAAATCATGTGAGACAAGAAGAAAAAGTGAAAAGGCAAAAATTAAATAGCATAATCCCAAATACCACATGGATAAAAGAAATAAAATAAAAATACATTTAACTAAATAAAAATTAAAATATAACTTATTGAAATGTGAGAAATCAGCAAAAACAGTGCTTCAAGGAAAATTTATAGCATGGAATGTACATACTCAAAAAGAAAAAAAAAATTCAGAATCATTGATCTAAGTTTCCACCATAGTAAACTAAAAAGAAAGAGCAAATTAAATTCAAAATGAAACAGAAAATAAATAAAATTTTAGCAGAAATTAATGAAATTAATGAAATTAAAACTTAAAAATCAAAAAAGAATTTCAATGAAACTAAAAGTTGATTCTTTAACTAAGAAAAATGGCAGAGGACACAAACTATTAACATCAGAGTTAAAAGAGAAGACATCACTGCAGAGCCCTTGACATTAAAATGATAGTCAAGGAATCCAACAAGCAACTCTATACTCTAAAATTTGATAACCTTAATGAAATGAACCAGCTCTTAAAAGATGCAATCTGGCAAAACTCACACAAGAAGAAATAAACATATGAATAAGCCTATACCTATTAAAGAAATTGTATAAATAATCAACAATTAATAACTTTTTAAAACAAAAAGTACCAACCTAGATGGATTCACTGGTGAATTATACCTAACTTTTAATAAATAAATTATAACAATTCTCTACTATTTTTTTTCAGAAGATACAAGCAGAAGGAATCTTTCTTAACTCTTTTTTTTTAACTTTTAATTTTTTTATTTTTAAAGATGTGGGGTACAATTCAGGTTTAGGTATACAAATGTTCATTATGCAGGTACCTTGTTGATAAGGTATGTCCTCCCTTCTCCAGGCAGATTCCCACTACCGTCAATTCCACTTCTTGCCCCACTCCCAGCAGTTTCCCGCTACTGCCAATCCTTTTCTTATAGTATTACAATAATTGTTCAAGAACTGCTTATGAACAAGAACATATGATTCTCAGTTCTTTGTTTCTGTGAAAAATCACTGAGTGTTTGGATCAACAAGGAACTCAGATGTGCCAAAAAGAAAAAAAACAAGCAGCCCTCTTACAAAGTGGGCAAAAGATATGAATTGACACTTCTCAAAAGAAGACATATGAACAGTCAACAGATACATGAAAAAATGCTCAGTTTCACTAGTCATCAGAGAAATGCAAATTAAAATTACACTGAGATACCACCTAACTCCAGTCAGGATGACTATCATCAATAACTCAAAAAGCAACAGATGCTGGAGAGAATGCAGTGAAAAAGGAACAATTCTACACCATTGGTGTAAACTAGTACAGCCTCTGTGGAAAAAAGTATGACGATTCCTAAAAGATCTAAAAATCTACTTTCCATACGACCCTGCAATTCCTCTCCTGAGAATGTACTAGAAAGAATTCAAATCACTCCATAAAAAAGATACCTGCACATGTATATTTATCACAGCATTTTTCACAGTACCAAGGACATGGAACCAATTATGCTGTCCTTGAAAAGAGAACTGGAATTTTTTTAATGTGGCACATATACACTATGGAATATTACTCAGTCATAAAGAAGAGCAAAATCATGAACTTCACAGCAACCTGGATGGACTTAGAGTCTTAACTCATTCTATGAAGATATTACCCTAATTAATACCAAAAAAATGACAAAGGCATTACAAGAAAAGAAAACTATAGACTAACATTGTTCATAAACAAAGACACAAAAAGCCTTAACAAACTATTAGCAGTTTGAATCCAACAATGTATAAAAATAATTATGCACTATGACAAATATAATGTATGCAAGCCTGGTTTAGCATTAAAAAATCAATTAATCTAATCTATCACACCCACATGCTAAAAAATTTACATAATTTTATCAATTATATTTGACAAAATATAACACTTATTCATTGTTTTTAAAAAAGTCAATCAGACAATTAAGAATAGAAAGGAACTTCCTAGACTTGAAAAGTATAGCTACCAACATTTACAACTAGTGTCATATTTAATGGTGAGAAATTAGAAACTTTCTCACTAAGATCAAGTACAACACAAAGAAGTCCTCTCTCACCATAGCTTTTCAGCATCATAATGGAAGTCTTAACTAAGACAATAAGACAATAAAAGGATATAAAATGCATGCATACTGAGAAGGAAAAAGAAAACTGTTTTTTTTTTTTCACAAATAGCATGATTATCTATGTAAAAAAAATCCGAAAGATTTGTTTTAAAACTCCTAGAACTAATAAGAGATTAAAAGTTAATATATAAAAGCAAATTGCTTTTCTTTATACCAGCAACCTACAAGTAGAATTTGAAATTAAAACCACAACTTCATTTACATTAGCATCAGCAAAAATGAAATATGTATAAATCTAACAAAAATATACAAGTGTTATATGAAGAAAACTACAAAACTGATGAAAGAAAACAAAAAATAGCTAAATAAATAGACAATTTCATGTTCATGGATAGGAAGAATCAATATTGACAAGTTGTCACTTCTTCCCATCTTGATCTATAGATTTAATACAATTGCAAGGAAAATTCCAGAAGGTTATTTTGTGTTTACTGACAAACTGCCTCTAAAGTGTTTATGGAGAGTTTAAAAAACCTGGAAGGACTAACACCACTGAAGGAGAAGAATAAAGTTTAAAGACTGACAGTACCTGATGTAAGGATTTGCTATATGGGTACAGTAATCAAAACCATATGGTATTAGTGAAAGAACAGACAAATAGATAGATGAATCAGAATTGAGAACCCCTAAATAGACACACATTACTATAGTCAAATCATCTTTGACAAAAAAGCAAAGGCAATACAATGGAGCAAAGGCAGTCTTTTCAACAGTGCTAGAACTGGACATCAACCTGCCAAAAAAGGAATCTAGGCAAAGAACTTATACTCTCTACAAAAAGTAACTCAAAATAGGTCATAAACCTAAATTCATGGTATAAAAAATATTAAACTCCTGAAAGATAACATTGAAACAATTCTATATGACCTTGGATATGGCAATGACTTTGTATCTAAAAGATATAGCACCAAAGATATAAAGACATAAGTGATAAGCTGACTTCAGTAACATTAAAATTTTCTGCTCTGTGAACTATGCTGCCAAGAGAATGATAAAACTAGCTGTAGACTGAGATCACAAATGACTCTTAAAACTCAAAAAATAAGAAAATAAATAACTCAAATAATGGGGCAAAGACCTTAACAAAGAAGAAATTCAGATGGCAAATAAACAAGTGAGAATATTTTCCACATCTTGTGTCATAAGGGAAATGCAAATTGAAATAATAACAAGATACCACTACAAACCTAATAGAATGGTCAAAGTTCAGAACAATAGCATTAAATGCTGACAAAGATGTAGATCAACAGTACTTATTCACTGATGGTGGGAATGAAAAATATACAGCCATTTTGGAGGACACAGGCAGTTTCTTGCAAAATTAAACATGCTTTTTACGGACAGAATATTTGTGTTTGCCCAAAATGCGTGTGTTGAAGCCATAGTGCGATGGTATTAGGAGGTGACCTTTTTGGTAATTAATTAGGTCAGAGAGTGGAGCCCCCAGGATTAGTGTCTTTATTAAAAGTTGAAAATACCTAGCCCTCTTTGTTTTTGCTCTTTACCCATGCAAGGATATGGCAAGATAATATCCACCAACAAACCAAAGAGCAAGCCTCCAACCAAATGCCAGTCTTTGACACATTAATCATAAATTTTCCAGTCTCCAGAATTGTAATAAATTAAAGTTTGTGGTTTAAGGTGCCCAGTCTATGGTAATTTTTCAGAGTAGCCCAAACTGACTAAGACAATAGTCTTATCATTCAAACAATTGCATTATTTGGTATTTACCCCCCCAAAAGTTGAAAACTTACGTCCACACAAAAAACCTACACACAAACATTTATAGCAGTTTTATTCTTAATTGCCAAAACTTGGAAGCAACCAAGATAGTTTTCAGTAGGTAAATAATAAACTATGATACATCCAAACCTTGGAATATTATTTGGCACTAAAAAGAAATGAGCTGTCAATCATGAAAAGACCTAAAGAAAACTTAAATGCATATTACTAAATAAGAAAAAAAATATGAAAGGACTATAACTGTATGCTTTCAACTGTATGTCATTCTGGAAAAGGCAAAATTGTGAAAACGGTAAGATCAGTGATTGCCAGGAGTTAAAGGTGAAAGGAGAATTCAATAGGCAAAACAGAGAAAATTTTTAGGACAGTGAAACTACTCTTTATACTATAATGGTGAATACATTTATTATAAATTGGTACAAACCTATAAGATGTACAATACCAAGAATGAACTCTAATGTAAGCTATGGTCTCTGAATGATAATGACTGGTTAGCTGTACTTCATCAGTTGCAACAAGTGTATCACCCTGGTGGAGGATGTTGATAATGGAAAACTAAGCATAAGTGAGGGCAGGGATGTAAGGGTAATCTCTATACTTTCCACAGAATTTTACTGTGAATGTGAAGCTTCTCTAAAAAAAATAGCCTATTTTAAAAACTATCTTTTGTAGATATGAGGGTCTTGCTTTGTTGCCCAGGCTGGTTTTAAACTCCTGGATTCAAGCAATTCTTCTTTGGCATCACAAAGCAATGAGATTGTAGGCATGAACCGTTGCACCTGGATGCTTTTTTGTTTTGTTTTGTTTTTCCTGGTCAATAGTCTATGAAAAAAATACTGAAAAAAGAACAGGCATAACAAATAGAAAAAACTTGCAAGGTGGTAAATTTTAATCACAATAAACTAATAATTACATTAAATGCAAGTGGTCCACCTAAGCAGACTGACTAAAAGACTGAGATTCTCATATTAGATCAAAGCAATAGATATAACTACAGAGTGCCAAAAACGTACATACACATTTTAAGAAAAGAAATAACTGTATTCAAATCGTAATACCCGATCGGGCATGGTAGCTCAGCCTGTAATCCCAGCACTTTGTGAGACCAAGGTGAAAGGATCGCCTGAGCCCAGGGGTTTGAGACCAGTCCAGGCAACTTGGTGAAACCTCATCTCTGCCATAAATCACAAAAACTAGCCGGATGTGGTGGCGTGCATCTGTAGTTCCAACTACTTAGAAGGCAGAGGTGGAAGGATCACCTAAGCCCAGCAGGTAGAGGTTGTGGTAGCCGTGAGCATGCCACTGCACTCCAGCCTGGGCTACAAGAGTGAGACTCCAACTCAAAAAAAAAAGTAAAATTGTAATACTCAATATAAATCGAAAACAGAAGATGAGTACACGTCACACTTAACTTCTGCACAAGAGGTGCTCAAAGTGGTTACCATCAGTATTCAGATACTTCTGATTATGGTGAACTAAAAGTAATGCAAAGATAACATCTCTTAAAATGTGTATACATTTTTTGGCCAGCATATCCAACCTTCAAGAAAATCACTTTAACTATAATGACATATATATATAAAGAGTAAAAGGATAAAAAGGATATAATATAAAATCTCTAATCTGAAGAAAGTTGAAATAGTAGGTTGGTGCAAAAGTAATTGTGGTTTCAGACTGTGAATTTTATTTTATTTTATTTTATTTATTTATTTATTTATTTTTTTGAGTTGGAGTCTCCCTCGGTCACCCAGACTGGAGTGCAGTGGCCGCTCCCGGTCACCACAGCCTCGACCTGCTGGGCTCTGGCAATCCTTCCGCCTCAGCCTTCTGAGTGGCCAGAATTACAGGTGCGCGCTACCACGCCCGGCTGATTTTTTGATTTATTGTAGAGATGAGGTCTCACTGCCCAGGAGGGTCTCGAACCCGTGGGCTCAGGCAATCCACTCACCTCAGCCTCCCAAAGGCGCAGGATTACAGGCTGAGCCACCGAGCCCGGCTCAGAATGAATTTTAAATTGTTATAACTAGGCTCAAATACATCTTTATTAATCAAAATAAGAATCATTACAATCAACACATTTTTGCCAACGAGAAATAAGTTTGTTTATTCCTGTAGTGTGAAAATCTGTGCTTCAGGGTTTGATGAACTTTTGGAAAGCATTTTCTGCATCCTGCTGGTTGTGGAAGCATTTCCCTGCAAAAAGCTGTTGAGATGCCTGAAGAAGTGGTAGTTGATTTAGTAAGAGGTCAGGTGAATATGGCAGACGAGGCAAAACTTTGTAGCCCAATTCATTCAACTTTTGAAGTGTTGGTTGTGTGACATGTGGTAGGGCATTGTCGTGAAGAATTGGGCCCTTTCTGTTGACCAATACCGGCTGCAGGCATTGCAGTTTTTGATGCATCTCATCGATTTTCTGAGTCTACTTCTCAGATGTAATGGTTTCACCAGGATTCAGAAAGCTATAGTAGGTCAGACCACCAAACAGTGACCATGACCTTTTTTTGGTGCAAGTTTGGCTTTGAGAAGTGTTTTGGAACTTCATTATCCAACCACTGAGCAGGTCATTGCTGGTTGTTGTGTAAAATCTTTTTGCCCCACAATCCAATCGAGAAATGGCTTGTTGCTGCATAAAATAAGAGAATATGACACTTCAAATGATGACTTTTAAAAAATTTTTGGTCAGCTCATGAGGCACCCACTTATGGAGCTTTTTCATCTTTCCAATTTGCTTTAAATGCCAAATGACCATAGAATGGTTAATGTTAAGTTCTTGTGTAGTTGTAAAAGGAACAGCTTTGATGATTGCTCTCAGTTGGTCTTGTCAGCTTCTGATGGGCAACCACTGTGCTCCTCATCCTCAAGGCTCTTATCTCCTTTGCAAAACTTTTTGAACCACTACTGCACTGTAAGTTTATTAACAGTTCCTGGGCCAAATGTATTGATGATGTTTCAGTTGTCTCCACTGCTTTATGACCCATTTTGAACTTGAATAAGAAAGTCTCTCAAAGCCAACAGATACATTAAAAAAAGTTCAGCCTCACTAATCATCAAATAAATGCAAATTAAAACCATACTGAGGAGCAGGAAACTGCGGGGTCGGGGAGGAGTGGGGAGGTAGAATTGACAGTAGTGGAAATCTGCCTGTGGAAGGAGGGGCACACCTCATCAACAAGGGTACCTGCACAATGAATATTTGTATACCTACCCTGAATTGTTTCCCACAATTTTAAAATAAAAAAATTTAGATGTTAAAAAAAAATCTAAAGAAAAGACAGAAAAAATAAAATAAAAATTAAACCATAGTGAGGTACCACTTAACTCCAGTCATGATGGCCATCATCAATAACTCAAAAAACAACAGTTGCTGGAGAGATTGTGGGGAAAGGGAACACTTTTACATGGTTGGTGGGGATGCAAACTAGTACAACTTCTGTGGAAAACAGTGTGACGATTTCTAAAAAATCTGAAAATTGACCTTCCATACAACCCAGCAATCCCCCTTCTGGGAACATACCCAGAGGAACTCAAATCGCTCTATAATAAAGATAACTGCACATACATGTTTATTGCAGCATTATTCACAATAGCAAAAGCATGGAACCAACTACGCTTTCCCATTGAAAGTGGACTGGATAAAGAAAATGTGGTACATGTATGCAATGGACTATAATGCAGCCATAAAGAAAAACAAAATTATGAACTTTTCAGCAACCTGGAAGGAATTAGAGTCTATGATACTCAGTGATCTGTCACAGAAACAAAGATCTGAGTATCACATGCACTCACTACTATGTGGACCTTGAACATTTATGGTAATACCATAAGATTGGATTAGTGGGACACTGCCAGGGGAGGGGATCACACAACATCAATAAGGGTACCCACATTTTACCTGCATGATGATCATGTATGTACCTAGCCCTCATTTGTACCCCACATTTTAAAAATAAAATAATTAAAAAATTAAAGATAAATAAATCGGAACAAGGAAAAAAGGTCGCTCAAATTTGCTTTTGTCTAACATCATTTCCATAGTCTAAAATAAATATAAAATAAGCAGCAGGTAAAACAAATAAAGTGAGAAATGCACATTAAAATGATGTATTACATAACCACATTTATTAAAAACGTTTTCCACTATCAAATGGCAAATTTCAACTTGCAAAAATTGCAATTACATTTGCACCAGCAATAGATACATTCACATCAGAAAAAACAGGCTTATAAACAAAAAACCCATATTTTAACAGTGACAAATTAAAAAGTTGCACAGTGAAAAAGGATCAGTTAATCAAAAAGTCATAACAATCCTACATGTATACACACTTAAAACCAAGATTTCAAAATTGATAAAGCCAAAATGGATAGAACCAAAATGAAAATTTTGTTGAAGATTTCAACTCTCTCAGTAATCAGTAAAACAAGTATGCAGATAATCTGTAAAGGTAGAGAAGACTTGAATACTACCAAATAACCTGATCTAATTGACATTTATAGAACATTTCACTCAACAATAGTAGAATAAACATTCTTTTCAGTATACTAAAAAGTTTCACAGAGAAATACTATATCTTGATCCATAAAAACCCTCAAAATACCTTTTAAAAGTTAAAATAATAAAAATATTCCCTGAAAAAAGTTAAATCAAGGTAGACATCAACAGAATGATGTATGCAAAATCTACAAACATGTTAAAACAACTCACTTCTAAATAATCCATGTATCACAAAAACATTTAAAAGATAATTTTGAAAATATTCAATTTCGTGAAAATTATAAAATCATAATTAATGAAATGGTGAAACCATGCTCACAGAGAAATTTAGAGGATTAAATGGTTATGAAATCAATATTTCAAACTTTCGAATAAATAAATAACAAGAACAAATTAAAGTTAAAAAAGAAAAAAATAAAGACAAAATAAGTATAAAGGCAAAAACAAATAAATAAAAAGAAAATTAATAAAAAGAAAACAAAGAAACATTAATGAAACCAAAATCTCACTCTTTGAAAAGATGAAGTTAAAAAATCTTTAGCCACATTGACTAAGTTAGAGAGAGAGAATGAGGGAGAGGGAGAGGAAGAGAGAAAGAGAGAGACCGACAGACAGACAGAGAGATAAATGATACGGGAAAGGAAAGAGGTTTTCCCTTCCATACATCCCATAAACACATACATTCCTGTGAATATACATTGTCCAAATGTCATTAATTGAAGGGACTGTCCTTTCTTCATTGTGTGTTCTTGGCATATGTCAAAAATCAACTGACCACAAAAGTTTGCATTGATTTCCAGACTCTCTGTTCTGTTCCATTGGTTTATGTGTCTATTTTCATGCCATATTTGATGACTATAGTTTTGTCATTTATTTGAAACCTGGTATTGTGATGTCCCAGGCTTGGTTCTTTTGCTCAAAATTGTTTTGACTCTTTGGGGTCTTTTATGGTGCTATAAAAAATTTAAGATTATTTTACCTATTTCTCGGAAAAATTACATTGTAATTTTTACAAGGATAGCATTGAACCTGTAGATTACTTTGAACAGCATGGACATTTTATAGTTGTTAACTCTTTCTAGTCAATGAACATGGAAAGTCTTTTCATTGTGTTTTCTTCCTTTTTTTAATTGGTGTTTTGTAGTTCTCAGTGAAAATTAGTACAGCCACTATGAAACACAGTATAGAGGTTATACAAAAGACTAAAAATAAAACTTTCATATGGCCAAGCAATCCCAATTCTGGATACATATCCCACAGAATTGAAATAAGTATGTCAAAGAGACATCTGAACTCCCATATTTACTGCAACCTATTCACAATAGCTAAAATATAGAAACAACTGAAGTGTCCATGAAAGAATGAATGGAGCCACGCTCAGTGGCTCAGCTGTAATCCCGCGCCTTTGGGAGGCTGAGGTGAGTGGATTGTCTGAGCCCGCGGGTTCGAGACCCGCCTGGGCAGTGAGACCTCATCTCTATAATAAATCAAAAAATCAGCAGGGCATGGTAGCGCATGCCTGTAATTCTGGCTACTGGGAAGGCTGAGGCGGAAGGAACGCCGGAGCCCAGCAGGTTGAGGCTGCGGTGGCCGGGAGCGGCCACTGCACTCCAGTCTGGGTGACAGAGTGAGACTCCAACTCAAAAAAAAAAAAAAAAAAGAATGAATGGATTTTAAAAAACCACAATGGAATACTATTCAGCCTTTAAAAAGAAGGAAATTCTTTTTGGCAGCATAAATGAACTTGGAGACATTATTACATTAAATGAAGTAAGCCAGACACAGAAAGATAACTGCTGCATAAACTCATTTATTTGTAGAACTTAAAAATTTGAACTCGTAATAGGGAATAGAATGATGGTAACCTAAGCAGTGGGTTGGGGTTGGAAGAAAGGGGGAAATGTAGATGAAAGGGTGAAAAAAATGCAATTGAACAGTGGGAATAAATTTTTTAAATTAATCCTGCAGCATGGTGACTATAGTTAATAACAATAGATTGTATACTTAAAAATTGCACCTATACTCTCAGCACTTTGGGAGGCAAAGAAAGGAGAAATGCTTGAGCCCAGTGGTTCGAGACCAGCCTGGGCAACTTGGTGAGACCTCATCTCTACAATAGATCAAAAAATAAGCCAGACATGGTAGCATGTGCTTGTACTTCTAGCTACTTGGAAGGCTAAGGTGGAAGGATTGCCTGATTGCAGATCCAGGCTGTGGTGACCATGAGAGTGCCACTGCACTACAGCGTGGGCAACAGAGTGAGACTCCGACTCAAAAAAAAAACAAACATAAAATAAATGCTAACTGACAGAAACAAGAGTTGGGAATAATGTGGAGTAACTGAAACTATAATATATTACTAATGTAAATATTGCAAACACTTTTAAAAACCATAACTTTCTTATGAATACAAACACTTTCTTGACATGTAACCCAGTCATGCAACTCTTGTTTGGAATTTTCTTTCACCCATTTGAAATTAACTTTATGTTCACCCTAAAATCTGTGCTTGTATGTTCACAATAGCTTTTGTCATAATTTCCAAAAGCTGGAGATAATCCAAATATACTTTAAAAAAGCAAATTGACATATTGTCCATCCATACTATGGAATGTTACTCAGCACTAAAAAAGATTATCTACTGTAACAAGTAACATCACAGCTGCATCACAAATGCATTATCAAAAGGGAGACAGTCAGAGTCAAAAGTCTACATGTGATATAATTTCATTTATATAATATTTTGCAATAGACAAATATACAAAGACAGAAATCCGATCAGTGGTTGCCCTTGGAGTTTATCCAAAAAAGTAGATTATCCACAAAGGGGCACAAAGGTATATTTGGGGCTATGAAACATTTTTATGTTTTCACAGTGATGGTGTTTACATGATTGCATACATTATTCAAAACTCATAAAACTGAGTACAAAAAAGGAGAATCTTGCTGTATAATAATTATACTTCTAATAAAATGCAATATGAAAGAGAAATCTGTTTATTATTCATTAACATTAGCATAGTGTTTAGGCTCAAAAAATCAAATGCACAGCAAAGATTTTAGAGTCTTGGCTCTACATCAGTTTATATCATAAAGATTCAACGTTCTTTGATTAAAACATTCTCAGTTCTGGGTGCCTACTTTGAATCTTAAAAAGCTAAAGCCACCTAAACACGTTTATAATAATTATGAAGTTCAGAGAGGGGAGCACACCTCATCAACAAGGGGACCTGCACAATGAATATTTGTATACCTAACCCTTAACTGTACCCCACAATTTTAAAATAAAAAATATGTATTAAAAAAAGAAATAGATACCACTGTGAGTTGCTTGAAGACAAAATTCATTTGTTATTTATAAGAAGCATAGTACAAACTACACGTGTAAAGAATATTTCTGAAATGATCATATTAATAATCATCTCATGTGTTATACAGTAGGCTAGTAGTTGATACAATCAACCCCAAAATAACCATGTCTTAAACAATAAAATTTTATTTCTCATTTTCACAAAATTTCCATGTAGGTAACACCTGTGAAGTGGCCCTTCTGGGTATTTCACATCCAATCAGTGAGTCAGGACCTAAGCCTTCTCCACCAGGGACTCTACCACTCTCTGGGCCTCATCCCGTTCTGGGTTTCCAGGATCAGAATAAAATCAGAACAAGACAGTGAGCAATGGAGTTTGGTGTTTGGGAGGTGGCAACAGCCATGGAGGTGGCATATTTTCTGTGCATCCACATTCTAGTAGTTAGAACTTGGTCCCATGGCTACAACTGCCTGCAAAGTAGGTTCATTTCTAGCATAATTCTATACCAAGAAGAAGAGAAAATGAGTTCAATGAACAACAAGTCTGGCTCTGCCAAGAAGTGAACACTGATTCAATTAGGTCACAGTTGAGTCACGTGTTTATTTCAGACCTCTACAACGCTGGAGAAATATTTAGAGTATTCAGATACCATAGAAGAGAATTCTGGATAATAAGAAGTCTAGGATTCATGCTAATGAATAAGCATTTAGAAACATTGATGCTGATAGTTTAGTTTTCAGAATAACCTTGACTTTGGCAAAATTACATCCTTACATACACCTATGATTTCTCACCACTAAGCTTTACTTGATATTAATTCTGCTACCTATACAACTTTTCCCTCTAAAATCTCTCTATATGAAAAAAATCCGACCAATCCTTCTAGACACATTTATGCATCGTTAATCACTGGATTAGAAGAAAATCACTCCCATCTTGAAATTTTGTGTTTATTATCTTTATTATTTAATGTTTCAGAAGGCAAGGACTCAGAGGTAGACACTATCCACACACACCCTGCTGGCCACAGCCCCGTCCATCTCTCAGGAAGGTCAACAGCACCCAACCTGCTCCACTCCTCATGCAGGAGCTGAGGCCTGGGACCTGGAGACTGTCTTCTCTACCTCAATACCACACATTTCACTCCTAACTTCCAGTCACACTGTCTGCAGAAGGCCACCCAGTGTCATTTCATGAGGACCCAGTAGGAGAATGTGGTCTTCAGTAACAACAGATCAGACCACAGAATTTGATCCAGAATGGAGATCCAGTTTCCTTCTAATTTGGTTGTTCTTGATGCAAGAGACAGGTAGTGCAAAGAATAGGATAAAGTGTAGGAAGGATACAGGTTATATTTCATAGACCTCATAGTAAGACTGTGATCTTTGCAGCCCATGCTTGATAAGAGTTTCATGCTGCTGGGCTCGGTGGCTCAGCCTGTAATACCATGCCTTGGGAGGCAGAAGGATCACCGGAGCCCAGCAGGTCGAAGCTGCGGTGGCCGGGAGCGGCCACTGCACTCCAGTCTGGGTGACAGAGTGAGACTCCAACTCAAAAAAAAAAAGAGTTTCATACCAATCTTCTCAACATTGCACCATATACAGCAATAACTTCTCTAATCAGTGAACTACGTCATCAAGGCCTAATGTCTGGGTACCCAGACTTAAAATTTTTATTTTGATGATAATGATGCAATCTCCCCTTTTATCTGACCTGTTTTCTATATTGATTTGTCTCTATGCTCAAACCCTGTAGTCCTCAGAACATTGTTACACCCTGAGTTTAGATTCCTCTAATGCCTCAATGCTATTATTGGAGCAGCCAATTAGACTGATTTTTGCTTCTAAGCTTTTCTTCCTCTATCTCATTTGCCATACCCCTGCTTTTAAAAGCCTTTTCTATCTGGAACACTTGCAATATTGCTTGCAGAGTTATATTTCAAAATTTAAAAAAAATTTTTTTTTGCCATACCCCTGCTTTTAAAAGCCTTTTCTATCTGGAACACTTGCAATATTTCTTTGTAAGTACATCATCACCCACCATCCCTGCTGTGCCATCATGTTCTTGATTGTCAGAACTGTATCCTATTGACTACTTAGTCTCCAGAACCATTCATTGTCACTGACAGTGGTTGATAAAGCTTGAATTAGCACCAATAGATTTGGACTGCGAGCATTGACATCTTTTAGGATGCCTGTCTATGTCACAAAATTTAAAACAGAATTACAATTAAGGTAAAATTAAAATGTCAAAAGTGCTTTGAATTACCTTCATCTTTAACTTTGATTAAAAATGGAGGTTCTGTGACAATGTGATTACCAATGGAAGAACTATAAAGTAACTGACTTAAGAGAAAACAGGATTAGGATTTCTTTAAGGGATTATAAAGACCAGTTATATTATTCTTTTTCTTCTTCACTTACTTACTTTACACATTTATTTCTTCTTCTTCTTTTGAATTATTGAAGAATTTTAGCAGATGTGAGTTCCAATTGCAAGCCTAGATGAGTATATTTAACTAAGGCCCTGTTTTTGTAATGTGTAACATTTTCACATTAAGGGTAACATTGACTTGAGGGCAACATTTTCATAGCTTACTCATCTACTCTATTCAAATCTATATTAAAATTTTCTTGTCTTTCATTGACTTTGACTGAGGAATCTGTTCATTCTTTGTTTTGGGGGTTTGTTTGTTTGTTTGTTTGTTTGTTTTTTGAGTAGGAGTCTCACTCTGTCGCCCAGGTTGGAGCGCAGTGGCAGGCTCATGGGCACCACAGCCTCAACCTGCTAGGCTCAGGCGATCCTTCCACCTCAGTCTTCCAAGAAACTGGAACCATAGGCATGTGCCACCACGCCCACCTAATTTTTTTTAAATTTATTGAAGACACAAAGTCTTGCCAAGATGCCCAGGCTGGTCTCAAACTATGTGTTCGACATTTTATACATTTTCTCATAAGGTGGGTGCCAATTTTTTTCTGAAGATTCAGAGAAAGAGTTTGTGAACTTTTTAGAAAATAGACAATCTTAACATTGCCAATGATACTCCTTATATATGGAGTAAAGTTCCTCTCAATATATTTAAATATTGTAAAGTAATGCCTGAAACTTAACTTCTTGGCTAATAATATTCTTTACAACCCTTTCAAGGTAAAAAAAAGTCTTTAGCTAATATTTCTTCAATGAATTTCCTTCAGCAGTCAGGGAAAGATGTTATGTTCACATTTTGTAGGTTCTGCACAAAAACTTTTTTTTTTTTAATTTTAATTTTTTTTTGAGTTGGAGTCTCACTCTGTCGCCCAGACTGGAGTGCAGTGGCTGCTCCCGGTCACCGCAGCCTTGACCTGCTGGGCTCCAGCAATCTTCCGCCTCAGCCTTTCAAGTAGCTGGAACTAAAGGCGCGAGCTACCATGCCCGGCTAATTTTTTTTTTTTTTGATTTATTGCGGAGATGAGGTCTCGCCAAGTTGCCCAGGTGGGTCTCGAACCACAGGCTCAGGCAATCCACTCACGTCAGCCTCCCAAAGGCACGGGATTACAGGCTGAGCCACCGAGCCTGGCTACAAAAACATTTTAATTAGCCCTGACAACAATGTTCTTCTCAAAATGTTGACTCACACAACTACTGCATGTGGCTACATATACCACACAATATTTTAAGTGAGTCCGCAAGTGTTAAAATGCATTTGTTTCCGATGGAAATTGCATACGATTTTACAAAATGTAAATTATAAGAACCAGTGGTCCAAAGTGAGATCCATGAATAGGTTCATGATTTACAAACAAGATGACTAATCAAAAGCAAATAGTATTTTTTTCCAATTATTGAAAGGCTACAAGAGAAGAGATTAAGGAATGTGGAAAATACTATTGCAAGTGTACCTAACTCCACTGATCATGCTGCCATGACATAAAAATACTCTCACATCCTACATCTCACCCAGCTCAACACTCAGACTCCAACAACATCCCCAGTACAAGTTACATCATCCCTTTCCTAGGGCAATGCAGTTCATGCCTGTCATGTCTCAACTGGACAGTGAACACTGAAGCAAAGTTCTTCTCTAAGTGATGCTCATGAGTCATCAAGATGCCAGTTTTAATGTTAACCAGGAGAATTTCCCTAATAGTTTCTTCCAGGCTCCCTTCACCTCCTTATTTCTTAGACTGTAAATCACAGGGTTCAGCATGGGCATAATAATGGCATAGAACACAGAGATCAACTTCTCCTGAAGGATAGAAGGACCTGAGTGGGGCTGGATATAAGTAAAAATTGTCACGCCATAGCACAGGGCAACCACCGTGAGGTGAGAGGCACAGGTCTGGAAGGCTTTCCTCCTTCCCTCGCTGGACTGGATCTTTAGGATGGTGGAGATGATCTGGATGTAGGACAAAAGAACCAGGCAGAAGGGTGTCATCAGAAGGACAATGCTGGAGACCATGATGGCGACCTCATTGGAAGAAGTGTCCACACAAGCCAGCCTGATCACGGCTAGGATTTCACAGGATATATGATCAATATATTTGTTAGTGCACATGGGCAGCTGAAAAGTGATAGCAGTCTGCATGAGGGAGTTGATGGAGCCACTGACCCAGGATGTGATGGCTAACCTAGCACACAGTCCTCCATGCATAATGGCAGAGTATCTCAGGGGGTCACACACAGCCACATAACGGTCATAGGCCATCATTGCTAGCAAAACAAATTCAACTCCCCCCAAACCCAGGGAGAAAAATAGCTGGGCTGCACAGCTCAGGAATGGGATGACTTTATGTTCTGTAAGAAAATGTACCAGTAGCTGAGGTACTATGCTTGTGGCGTAGGAGACATCAACAAGAGAGAGGTTGGTGAGAAAAAAATACATGGGACTGTGGAGTTGGCTATCTAGTCTGATCAGAAGAATAATGAGGAAGTTCCCCAGCACGGTCACTAGGTACATGACCAAGAACAGGACAAAGAGAGAGACCTGAGTGTCCCAGTCACTGGACAGGCCAAGGAGAATAAATTCACTAATCCACGTCTGATTATCTGGATCCATCAAAAAATGTGAGGATTATTAATCTACAAAGAGATTTGGAAAAAAATTAGAAGTTGATGAAAAAGCATAAGAATAATTTTTTTTTGACATACTATATAGGTCAGTAATTCTTAGGCAAGGAGCTCAGTACATTTATGGCCAAGGTGATAGCCTTGCCCCAGTGTGAAGTAAATTTACTTTGTATCATAGAGACAGTCTGTTGGCTTTATGAGATACAATTTGGTGTCTGGTAGGTCCTAGAGACAGTACACTACAGTATCAAGAGATCCTCATCTTTACCAACTTACCTCAGATTCCAGGGCAAGGAGATAATGGTACATGACAGCGGCAGGTAAAATGATAAGCAATAACAAAAATCTGGAATTAGAGGAACTATGTTTAATACCTGATTTTATTAGGCAGCTTTATGATACTGGTTTAGTGATTACTATATATATATATGAACAATAATAATTCACAAGCATATTTAACCTCAAATGTGGATTACATATGGGGAAAATACTTTTTGAACTGTTACTGGTAGTAATATGGGTATTAGTAGCAGCATGACCTCTGTTAAAATAGTTAAAATTGCCAACATGATTTTCCTCTCACATCCCCTTCACAAATTTAAACTTAAAATTAAAGCAACAAGGCCAGGCTCAGTGGCTCAGTCTATAATCCCAGCACTTTGGGAAGTGGAGGCGAGTGGATTGCCTGAGCCCACAGGTTCGAAACCAGCCTGATCAACTGGTGAGATCTTGTCTCCACAATTAAAAAAAAAATTACTGGCTATGGTAGCGTGCACCTATAGTTCCGGCTACATGGAGGGTTGATGATGAATGATCTCCAGAGCCCAGCAGGTCGACCCTGGGGTGATAGTAAGTATGCCACTGTACTCCAGCTTGAGTGATGGAGTGAGGTTCCAACTCAAAAATAAAATAAAAACCAATAAAATAATATTACGTGAAACATGAATACTATGAAGTACCTAAACTTACTGTGAACTAGTATATCAGCTTATACAGTGTCTTTACACTAGGCCATGTAAAAGTAGAAAACTGGAGAGCTTTAATGTAAATAACATGAAAATTGCAGAAAAAGTCAGGGAAGAGGAACAAAGAGCAAGATCAAAATTCTCAGTTAAGATATTAACTTTATTGGAATGACTAAGTGGAGCAAATTAACATATGCATTACAACACATTCTTGTTATTTTGTAGTGAGAATGTTTAAATGCATACTATATATATGCATAATTTTTATTTGTCAAGGAAGCAAATGCATACATATATAAAAATTACCTTTTTTCAGCTCTGCATAAAACCTTTTCCATGTGCTTTCTTCCTTTCTCCAGTAATTATTAGTTACAACAAATATCAGTACTGAAATGTTCTCTCTGTGACAAAAAAACAGACCAAAAAATTAAGTGTTTTTAAATGTCATGCAACTCTTTACATGACAAAATTAGTTCATTTGAAAATTAAGTTTCAATCTATCATAATCTTTTTCTAAATAAAACAAATCTATCCATTGATTCCATGGAAAATTATTTTTATTGCAAAAATTGAATCTAAACTGTTACAAATTAAACATTATTTTTTAGCCTATTCTACCCACTGCTTCTTTTCCTATTTTTCATCTGACTGCTAACTAATAACATCTTTAGATGAAAATACACGTTATCCAAAAAAGAAGAAGAATGAAAAATGCACTGCATGCTACGTGATGTTAAAACCAGGAATATTCTTTATCTGGATTGGGTGGGTAAAATTTGGCTTTAGATGTTCCTGCTTCCCTTTCACCGAGTTTGTCTTCTAACCCTTCTTCTATGAGCCCATCAGCTTTGTGCCACTCTTTATAACTCTCTACATCGAGGCTTGCCTTCCAGCAGAGATAGCAACTATTCTAAACTTGCCTGTTTCTCTCCTCGTCTAAGGAAATAGCAGGAAAGTTGAAACGTAAATCAAGTTAAGCATATTACTAATGGCAATTCTTACATAGTGATTTATGCTAATATTTGTTGTTGTTAGAATTATTGAATCAGACATCGCCCATCTAGTCTGTTACAATTTACTTAAATGCTCAACAGTTGATCTTCCAGATGGGAAACTCATTCAGGTCAAGCTTCTTATAACTTTGCAGAATGCCTGAGAGGAAAGAGTTCAACCCTAAGTAAAAATATGATTTTTCACATAAAGTACTTTTGAGCTTTTTACCACGTGTTCCCCATATTCCAGCTCTAATAGAAATGATAAGACTGTGGGAGAAGTATTAAAAAAAAAAGATTAAAAGAACAGACCAACAGAAAATAATCAGCCAAAAACTGACAGAATATTTCACTCTGTGCCACATAGAGAGGACCATTAATTGCAGTGCTACAGAAATATTTTCAGATGCTTCTATTCACATTTTTCTTTTATTAGTTCCCTTTTACATTTGCATTTCATTGCTATTCAATGGATCAACGCTAAAAAATGTTCAATTTACTCTTGCAAGGAATCTTCATGGTGGTATAAATAAATTAGAAGTATAACTTTATACAGTCAAAAATTGTCATTAGAAATGCCACTTTTATTTAGAGGAAGATTCATCTGACCTGTGGCTGAACACTTGGTGTGGTTTACACTGAATGCATTCATCACGGGAAAGAGTATTTCCATCAACCAAATATTTGGACACAGAGAACCCCAGTACCTCTGGGTAGGAAATGTCCCAAATATGATTTTATATTCTGAAAAGACAATTAGTTTTCTTGACTTTAAGGTCTTATTATCTACTTCCTATTTTGATTTGCTTCCTGACTTTCCACATAATCTGAGTTCAATTGTTGAGATCCAGTTTTTCAAATATAATGCAATCCTGCAATTCATTTTTGAGGATGTATTTTATCATGGTTTCATTTGTAAACTCTCACCTTCTTTACATCTCTTGCCCTTTACATCTAATACTAAGGTTTTATTTTGCAACAAAGTGTCCGTAGTGCAATTCTACAGCACATTCTAGACTAAGCAGCCCTGAAAAGAAAGTCAAGATACCTCAGTGGTAGTCCCTGTTCACATGCTGATGGTGTATGAATTTGCTCAATCTATTTAATCATCTTATATTTAAAACTACTATTATCGAAAGGAAAATCAGAATACCCTTAGGGAAATAATTCAGGTGAGAGACTTTAAAACAATTGACAATTTATCTGGAAATGTAATATACATACCTGAAAATGCAATATGCCTATTACATGTTCATGAATATCAATCAATATTTAAATAGAAGTCTAATAGATCTGAGTTACCCGTTAAGTGTCTTTCCCAAAAATGATGCAAAATTTATCTGATGTGTATTTTTTAAAAATTTATAACCATTCTCTTTCTACAGCCCCTGTTTTACACTTTTTCTTTCTCTCTGCCAGTATCCGAGTTTGGAATTAAGAAGCCCAGTGAAAATGTACCTAAGCTCCACTTTCTGAAAACCAAAACTATTTTATTACATTTACTATAATGTTTAGGGTGAGAAGATTTCACCATTCATGGATCATATCCCCGATCAAAAATCCACAACAAATCACATCCGTACTGTTACTGCCCCTCTATAAACCTGGTTACATCTGTCCTCTGCTCGATTCTATTCAGAGCTCCCACAGTAATCAGCACCTGACAAAAGGGACTTGTGTACTTCTGTCTAGATTTAAGTTGTTTCTTTAATGAATTCTCTCTAACAAAGTGATGGATAATGGAATCTAAGAATACCAGACCCATTGTGCTCCAGGGCTCAGAAATCACCCGAGACTAGTTTAGATGGTGAGAGTCACAGCTTAGAGGAAGTACATAGGTGCCTTCAAATTGGCTCAACCATGGACTGGCAAAGTGTACTTGTGGCTGACATCACACAGGAGGTACAACAGATTTCCCTTAAGGGCTTCATGTATTAGCATGTTAATTGTCACCGCTTCCAGTTCTCCAGGGTAGGGTCTCCATGCTGCCCTTCCTTTCCCTGTGGAATGCAGTTCTTCTCAACTCCTCTCCACCTTCCAAAACTCCACTGAAACCTTATGTTATTCTAAACAGACATGGAAGCCAGCTTTGTGAAGTTTTCAGATGTTCTCCATAGCCTAAATCTGACTTTAACTTTTTAAAACCACTGTTCTAGTTAGCAGTATATGAGCCTGCATCCATGCCTGGTGAATCAAGCCAATTCTCATCTTTGGCTCTAGATGCCTCTCCATCTGTGACAAGAGAGTTGTGCGTCAAACCCCAATGTCTTCTGCAAGAGTATCTCTGCCTATTGCAAATGTTGATGGACTCCTGAGTATATTTTTGTTATGCTATAAGTTCCAATAATAATAGCATCAGAATTCTGTATTTTAAGATTTTAATTGATATGACTCCAAATAAGATATAGAGAGAGAATCTTATAATCTAGAGAGACAAAAAAGGAGAGAAAGTAAAAAGGGCAGCCAAAATCTTTACTACAGAATGGTTAACTTTCCTCTTTAAATGTGAATATCTATGAAGAAGTTTGATGTGATTATGAAAGAAGGAAGTCATATTGCCATTCTCTGACCTATTCTTTATGCCTCGAACACTTTTTAAGTGAATCATTTATCCATTAATCATTCATCTACCAAGTCAAATACCTAGTAATTACTCAGCACCACCATCTACTACTAACCCACTCATTTATGTAATTGTCTATCACCACCTCAATACTCACTTATTCATTTGCTCACTTGCTCCTCCACTTACTGGTGCATGTTATCATCCACATGCTAACTCATCTATTCCCCTAATATCCCTTAATTGATTACTAAATCTACTATACTTACCCAATCCAATACCCATCTGGCTGTCTGTTAATTCATTCCATCATGTTACAAAGGCTTCTGATATTACAGCACTGGGTGACTTTGACAAAGGTTCTGTAATATTCTAAGAAATAAAAAATAAATATTTTTCTAATTCTTTCCCCCAGTTTCTAAACTGCCATAGAATTGAAAGAATTGTCTTGATATTTTCTCTGAGGCATGTAAGAAAAATACCATGGCTGTGAGAAGTAATCTAAAAAATTGCCACATATTTTCCCATTTAATACTTTGTTAAAAACAGACTTTAAAAAGTAATTGAGCTTTTTCTAGAGTCTGAATGAATGGTATAAAATGAGAAGAAACATTGCTTATATTATAAAGCAGGAAAAGGTCAGATAATCTACAAAATCATAACTATTGCTGACCACATTAAAGAACTGAAGTTTAAATTTCAGGAAAACCTATAAGTGCAAAATCTCAGGAAAGATAGACTTCTTTCAGAAAGGGAAAACAGGGAAAGTGAATTCTGCCATATCTCAGATCCTGAGAGTAAAATGGGGCCACCGTATAGTCATGTAAGAATTGCTTTACCAAACTGCTAAAGGCTGAGTGGGGGTTTTGTGAGTATAGAACGGCAACAACTGCAGATAAGAGGAGTTCATATATAACTCAAGATTTACACACGAGACTTCAAACAGTCCTCATGAGAATGATTGAAGAAGGTTGGAAAACCAGGGGAAAAGCTTCCTTCATTTTGTAGGTCTAGGAGAAGACAGCAATACCTACTGTAGGAAGAAAAAAAAATCCTGTCTCCTACCAAGTCTGTTTTCCTTATTGAGCAAATGCATTAATGGGCTGGAACAAGAAGGGGAAACCTTTTTATCCAGATAAAGATAAAGAAAAATGGAGGAAAAAAACTTTCTATCCTTTTAGTTTCTGTGGGATAGAAAATCATTCTGTGTTCAGGCCATGAACCATCTCCTAAAGCAGGGGATGAAGCAGGATCACTGAAAAAACTCCAACCCTGATACACAGGGACAAAGGATATTCCTACAATTGAAATAGAACCAGAATAGATAGATGGAACATAGAATAAATGCTCAACATCTACCAGCAGACTATCAAGAATTGAATAACAAATAATAGCAGTTTACCATGGAAGTGAAGAAGAAGAACTTAACACTTTAGAGGAAGAAATTAAAGCTGAGAGTGGAACAAAAATGCTAGGAAAGTCTTTCAACAACTGAACATCAAACCCCAAGTGAAAGTAAAGCTAAAGAAATTTAGATTTATTGGTGCACTGTGAAAAACTATATAACAACAAAACTCAAACTTAGCACTCCCCACTACTGCATTGATTCTCTTGCCCCTCACATAAAGAAATTATAGAATAGAAAAAACATGACCATTACAAAACCTTATACTATTCATCTCAGAGTATGAGACACAATTTATCAGTATCAGCCAAAATAAAGATCAGAGAAAAACAAGGAAAAAAGCATTGTCACTGGAAAATCAATTAACAGAACAAAAATCAGATATGACTTGTACAAAAGCACTGTCACAGAGTGGTTTAAAATAACTCTAATCAATTAAATGATCTAGTGGAGACGATAAACAACCTGCAAATATGTAAAGAATTTCAACAAGGAATTGAAAATTGTGCAAAAGAATAAAATGGGAATGCTAGAAATTAAAAGCACAGTAACAGAAATGAAGAATGTTCATGAGTAGATTCAACAGAGCTGAGTCTAAAAATGCATCAATACAAACTAATAAAACTGAAGCACAAAGCAAAAAAAGAAAAACAATTTTTAAATTTCTTATAAGGATTATGGATGATATCAAATAATATAACATACATATAAATGAAAACCCCAGACTGAAAATTGAGAGAAGGAAAAAATGAATATTTAAAGAGATGATGGCTGAGAAAAAATAATGAAAAAATTGAAACACAAATCTGAAAAGCTCAACCAAACATTAAAACTAAAAACAAACAAACCAACACCTATAAAAATAATAGCCAAAGTGTCAGAAGGCCAAAAGTAAAGTGAAATCTTGAAGACACTTGAGGAAAAAAAAGATATATCATATACAGAAGAACAAAGATCCAAATCAAAGTAGACTTTTTTTAGAAACTATGCTAGCCAGAGGACAATAGAGTAAATCTTTAAAGCCCTGAGATAGAGAAATACTATCAACTAATACTTCTATATAAGGAAAAAAATTATCTTTTGAGACTAAAGGAAAAATAAATTCTTGTTCATACAACAAAAACTGAATAAACACATTTCCAACAGACCTAGATGAAAAGAACTACTAATGGCAGGTCTCCAGGAAAAAGAAATACTATACCAGATAGGAAATTGAATCTGTTTTCACACACACACACACACACACACACACACACACACACACACACGAAGAAAAATCCTGGATATGATAAAGTTGAAGGTTATCATAAAATGTATTTTTAGAATGTTTAGCATTCTACAAGATAATTGAATGTCTGATGCAAAAATAATAATGATGTACTTTGTATTTATTGCTTATGTATATGTAAAATGTATCACAGTGGCCTAAAATGGAAGGAAACAAATGATAGTACACTATTTGAAGGTTATATGATACACATAAAAAATGTATTCAGGTTAATTAAATATGCATTTTGTAAACACTAGAGAAACAACTAAAAATTATTATTAAAATAATCTAATAGTAATGCTAAAATGGAATAATAATGCATAAGTGATACGAAAATCATATGAAAAGAAAAAATGAAACAACATGATCTAAATAATGTATGGATCAAAGGAATCTGGAAAGAAATTAAAAATACATTTAACTAAATAAAAATAACACAACTATTAAAATCTGTGGAAGGCAGTAAAAGCAGTACTTCAAGGGAAATGTACAGCATGGCATGCAATAAAGAAGGTTCAAAATAATTGATTAAGGTTCCACCTTAATAAACTAGAAAAGGAAAAGCAAATTAAATTCAAGCTAAGCAGAAGAAAATAAATAATTAAAATTTGAGTGAAATCAATGAAATTGAAGCTAAAAAAAAAATTACAATAAAACCAAAAACTGGTTCATTGAGAAGACCAATATAATTGCTAATCTCTAACCAAGTTAACAAGAAAAAGAATAGAGGAGACAAATTACTAATATCAGAGTTGAAAAATGAGACATCAATACAGAGTCAATGACATTAAAAAGATAGTCAAAGAATGCTTCAAGCAATTCTGTGCCCACAGATGTAATAACCTTGATGAAATGGATCAACTCCTTAAAAGATACCACCTGGCAAAACCCACACAAAAAGAAATAAACAGTATGAATGGGCCCATATCTATTAAGTAAATTGTACTCATAATGAATAACTAATAACCTTTTAAAACAGAGAGCACCAACCATAGTTGTAGTCACTGGTGAATTCTACCAAACATTTAATCAATAAATTATACCAATTTTCTATAATCTTTTTCAGAAGACATAAGTAGAAAGAATTCTTTCTACCTCATTCTATGAGAACAGCAGCGCCCTAATACCAAAAAAGGACAGACAAACACATTACACACAAACACAAAATCTATACACCAATATCTTTCATAAAGATGCAAAAATCCTTAGCAAAACATTAGCATATTGAATCTGACAATGAATGAAAATATTTATATACCATGGTCAAATGAAATTTATCCCAATATGCAAGTCTGGCTCAACATTCAAAAATTAATCTATCACATGCACAAACTTGAAAAATTGCATAATTATATCTCAATATATGCAGAATAAAAATTGACAAAATCTAATACCTATACATGAGTTTTAAAATCCCACTTCTGGATACACATAAAAATAAATTGAAATAAGTAAGTAAACAGATGGGAGACATCTGAACTCCCGTGTTTATTGTAGTCCTTTCACGATGTCCAAGATATGAAAGAAACCTAAGTGTTCATCAAAAAATAAATGGATAAAGAAAATGTGGCATATATACATAATGGAATACTACTCAGTCTTAAAGAAGGAAATTCTGTCATTTTTTTCCGTATAAATGAACCGAAGACTTTACAGAAAGTGAAATAAACCAATCCAGAAAGCCAAATAATGCATAAACTCATTTATTTGTGGAATCTAAAATAGTTGAACTCATAACAGAGAATAGAAAGGTGGTAACCAGAAGCTTGTGAGTGAGGGGTGGAAGAAATGGGGAGATACTGATGAAACGATGAGAAAATGTAGTTGAACGGGGGAAATAATTTTTAAGATCTAGTTTGCAGTACGATGGCTATAGTTAATAACAATGTATTATATATTTAAAAATTGTTAGGGAATAAATTTTAAATGTTATCACCACAAAAATGAAGTATATAGGGTGATTAATGTGTTAATTACCTTGATTTAGTCATACCACAATGCATGCTGATATCTAAAAATAACATTGTATCTTATAAGTATATATAATTCTTATTTTTCAGTTAAAAGTACAAATATATTACTGATGCAAATGGTACAACCACATTTAAAAAGTTTGCACTTTTTTATGATCATAAACAAGCTCTTGCCATAACCCAGTCATTCAACTCTTATGTAAAATTTTATTTTGCCCATTTGAAATAAAAGCTTATATTCACTCAAAAATCTGTACTTGAATGTTTACAATAGTTTTGATCATAATTACCAAATCTTGAAACAATCCAAATATACTTTATTTATTTACCTTTTTTTTTTTTTTTTTTGAGTTGGAGTCTCACTCTGTCACCCAGACTGGAGTGCAGTGGCCGCTCCCGGCCACCGCAGCCTCGACCTGCTGGGCTCCAGCGATCCTTCCTGCTCAACCTTCCAAGTAGCTGGAACTACAGGCGCGCGCTACGATGCCCGGCTAATTTTTGATTTGTTGTAGAGATGAGGTCTCGTCAAGTCGTCCAGGCAGGTCTCGAACCCCACGGGCTCAGGCAATCCACTCACTTCGGCCTCCCAAAGTGCTGGGATTACAGGCTGAGCCACCAAGCCCGGCCGCAAATATACTTTAAAATAACAAATTTACACACTGTCCATCTATCCTACTGAATGTTACTCAGCACTAAAAAAAGAAATGACTACTGTAACATGAACCATCATGGGTGTATCTCAAATGCATTATCAAATGGGAAAGCAACCAGACTCAAAAGCCTATATGCTATATAATTCCATATATATAATACATTGCAATAGACAAATATACAGAGACAGAAATCTAATCAGTGGTTACCATTGGATAAAGTCCAAAAGAACAGATTGTCTATAAAGTGGCACAAGGGTGTATTTGGGGATATGAAATATTCTTATGTATTCATGGTGGTGGTGTTTACATGATTGCATACATTATTCAAAACTCATAAAACTGAGTACTAAAAAGAATTTTACTGTATGTAAATTATACCTCTAATAAAAATGCAGTATGAAAGAGAAATTTGTTTATTTTTTATTAACATTAGCATAACACTGTTACTCAAAAAATCAGATGCATAGCCAAGATTTTAGAGACTTGGTTCTACATCAGTTTATATCATAAAGACACAAGTTAAGCTGTATTTTTGTTAAGCACTGGCCAAGTCGTGTTTTCTTAGCTTTGACTCCCTCCCCTCCCTACCTTGGGGAAGTGAATCTCCTCTCTCTCTCTCTCTTTCTCTCTCTCTCTCTCTCTCTCTCTTTCTCTCTCTCTCTCTCATTTACTTTCTAAATAAACTTTGTTGAACACTTAAAAAGAAAAAAGACTCAACGTTTTTGATGAGAACATTCTTAGTACTGGGTACCTACTTTAAAAATTAAAAAGCCAAAGCCATATAAACACATGTATAATAATTATGAAGTTCCTGTTATAGGAAATGGATACCATTGTGAGTTGCTTGAAGACAAAATTCATTTGTTATTTATAAGAAGCAAAATGTCAACCATGCGTGCAAAAGATATTTCTGAAATGATCATGTTAATAATAATCTCATATGTTATTCAGTAGGGTGACACTGGCAAAGTGTCTTTTCTGGGTGGTTCACATCCGATAGGTGACTTAAGATCCAGGCCTTCTCCACCAGGGGCTCTTCCACTCTCTGGGACTCACTCTGTTCTAGATTCCCAACATAGGGATGATGTCAGAAAAGAGAGTGAGCAATGGAGTCTGGCCCTCAGGAGATTTCATCAGACCAGGCCTAGAGGTACCGTATTTTCTGTGCATTCACACCCTAGTACAATAGCCTCCAATTTTTTTGGCATCAGGGACCAGTTTCATGGAAGCCAATTTTCCTACAGATGGGTGGAAGAGAGATAGTTTCTGAATGATTCAAGCACATAATATTTATGTCTATTTTAATTACATTGTAATATATAATGAAATAATTATATAACTCACCATTAAAAACAGGGATGCATCCGATTCCTGTACAAAACCCAAAACCCACAGGACTTAAGAGAGAAGATAGACAAATGGGACCTTATTAAACTGACAAACTTCTGCAAAGCCAAAGAAACCATCAAGAGAGCAGGGAGACAGCCTACAGACTGGGAAAAAGTCTTTGCCAACTCTAGGTCTGATAAAGGCTTAACATCCTGGATCTACAAGGAACTGAAGCGTACTGAAAAGAAGAAAACGAACAACTCCATTATAAAATGGGCAAAAGATATGAACAGACACTTCACAAAAGAAGACATTCGAGAAGCCAACAAACACATGAAGAAATGCTCAACCTCACTAATCATCAGGGAGATGCAAATCAAAACCACACTGAGATACCACCTAACTCCAGTCAGAATGGCAATTATCAACAACTCAAAAAATAACAGCTGCTGGAGAGGGTGTGGTGAAAAGGGAACACTTCTACACTGTTGGTGGGAGTGTAAACTAGTGCAACCTCTGTGGAAAGCAGTGTGGCGATTCCTGAAAGCTCTAAAAACTGACCTTCCATATGATCCTGCAATCCCCCTACTGGGAATATACCCTGAAGAACACAAATCACTCTATAAAAAAGATACCTGCACACGTATGTTTATCGCAGCATTGTTCACAATAGCAAGAACCTGGAAACAACCATGCTGCCCATCAAAAGAGGACTGGATTAAAAAAATGTGGTACATATACACGATGGAATACTACGCAGCCATAAAAAAGAACAAAATCATGAATTTCGCTGCAACCTGGATGGAACTAGAGTCTATAATACTGAGTGACCTCTCACAGAA
>NW_007218168.1:461022-489679 GCF_000164805.1 Carlito syrichta | reverse complement strand
ATGAAACGTAATTGTACACCTAACCCTTAACTGTACCCCACAAAACTATAATAAAAAATACTGATTAATTATTTAAAAAAAAAAAACAGGGATGCAGATGGAAATGCTAAATAAAATAATGGGTGGGTCATGCACGCACTAAAATAAGTGTTGTATTCTGACTTAAAGCCTACCACTAGATGCAGTTGTACAATTGAAGTATACCAAATCACTTGCCACTCACTGATGGGGCTTTGATATGAGTCTGTAAGTGATTGATTTATTATGATTTCTATACAATCAAAACTCACTGCTAATATTAAGCTGTATTTGCAGCTACTCCCAGCGCTAGCATCACTGCCTCAACTCCACCTGAGATCATCAGACATTCGATTACTTTGCATGTGCACCATAGATCCCTCACATGCAACATACAATAGAGTTCTTGTTCCTGTGAGAATTTAATACCACCGCTGATCTAACAGGAGGTGGAGCTCAGGCAGTAATGTGAGCAATAGGGAGCAGCTATAGAAAAAGGTAACGCTTCACTCCCTTGCCCACCATTCACCTCCTGCTGTGCAGCCTGATTCCTAACAGGCAACAGACTGGTCTATAGCCTGGGACTTGAGGACTTCTGCCCTAGTAGTTAGAACTTTGTCCTATGGCCACAGCTCCCTACAAATACGTTTGTATTTGGTCTAATTCTGTATCAAGGAGAAGAGAAAGTGAGTTCAATAAGCAACTGTTTCTCCCTCAGAGGTGAATGCTGATCAAATTAGTTCACATTTAAGACACATGTTTATTTCAGACCTCTAAATTTAAGAAGAATATTTAGAATATTCAGATCCTATAGAAAAGAGCCCAGGATAGTAGGAAGTCCAGGTTTCGTGCTAATAAGTAGGCATTTAGAAATATTTTGTCGTGTTAGTTGGTTCTCTGCATAGCCTTGGCTTTGGCAAATGGCACTCTTACATAAACCTATGATTTCTCCTGACTAAAATTTACCTATACTGATTCTGCAACCTATACAATTCTTCCCTCTTATGTCTCTTTATATGAAAAAATCCAGCCAGTCCTTCTAGCATCTGTGCATCTTTAATCACTGGATCAGAAAATCACTCCCATCTTGAAAGTTTTTGTACATTATTTATTTAATGTCGTAGAAGGCAAGGACTCAAAGATAGACAGTATCCATGCCCACTCAGTCTGCTGGACCCAGCCCAATCCATCTCTCAGGCAGTTCGATGGCACCCAAGCTTCTCCTCTCCGCAGGCAGGAGCTGAGATCTGGGGTCTGGGAACTATATGCTCTATCTCAATACCACACACTTCACTCTTCCTAACCTCCTGTCAGACTGTCTATAGGAGGTCACCCAGTGTCATTTCATGAGGATCCAGTAGGAGCACGTGATCTTCAGGATCAACAGACCAGACCATAGAAATCTGATCCATATTAGAGATCCAAGTTCCTTCTAATTTGGTTTTTCTTGATCCAAGAAACAAGTATTGCAAAGAATAAGATAAAGCGTAGGCTGAGTGAGGGTTATATTTCATAGATGCTCATAGTAAGACTGTGATCCTTGCAGCCCATGCAGAATAAAAGCTCCATGCCAACATCCTCAACACTGCACCATATACAGCAATATTTTTTCTAATCAGAGATGTATGTCGTCAATGCCTAATGGTTGGCTACCCAGCCTGAATTTTTATTTTGATGATAATGATGCAATCTCCCCTTTTATCTGACCTGTGTTTCCCATATGTGTCAATTTGGGGCTTACCATGAGCAGATCTAGCCTGCTGGCCCAAGCCCTGCAGGCCCCTGAACATTGTTACATCCTTAATTCGGATTTCTCTAATGTCTCAATGGTACTATTGGAGCAAAACCTAGATTGAGTTTTTACTTCCTATCTTTTCTTCTTCTATCTCATTTGCCAGAGTGATGTTTACATTTTTTTAAAAATTTTAGGCCAAGCTCCTACTTAAGTCTTTACTGGCTCCCCAACATTATCAGGATAATATGGAAGACAGTTTGGCATTCAGTGTCCATTATGGACTGACACCTGTCGATCCATCTGCTCCATCCTCACTACTACTACTTCCTCACTCTTTTCTGCCCTTCAAGTACAGCTTCCAGATAATTCTGGACTCTACTCCCTCTTACCTCTGTACTTTGGCACAGGTGTTTCCTTTGCATGGGTGCTTGTCATCTGGATAACTTATTCTCACTCTTCTGATCTTAATTTTAATCTTTTCTTATCCTTGTAAACAGCAGCACTTCTGTAATCAGCCTGATGAACTTTTTCTATCTGGAACACTTATAACATTGCTTTATAAGTGCATCATCATTCATTATGCCAGCTATGCAATCATATCCTTGATTATCAGAACCGTATCGTATTCACTATTGAGTCACTATAACCTTTCATTGTCACTGACAAGTAATAGACATCTTATTGATAATGCTTGAATTTGTTCCAATAGAAATTTAGACCACTAGCATTGATATCTTTTAAAATGCCTGCCCATGTTTCAAAACTTAAGGCAGAATTGCAATTAAAGTAAAATTCAAACATCAACAATGCATTGGATTGCATGAACATTTAATTTTGTATAAAACCTGAGGTTCTGGAGTAATATGCTACCAATGAAAGAAGTTCAAGACCCGCCTGGGCAACTTGGCGAGACCTCATCTCTACAATAAATCAAAAATTAGCTGGGCGTGGTAGCACGCGCCTGTAGTTCCAGCTACTTGGAAGGCTGAGGCGGAAGGATCGCCGGAGCCCAGCAGGTAGAGGTTGCGGTGGCCAAGAGTGGCCCTTGTACTCCAGTCTGGGCTACAGAGTGAGACTCCAACTAAAAAAAAAAACAAAAAACAGCAACAAGATGTGCAAATTAACTTAAGAAGAGACAAGACTTAGATTCCTTCAAGGAAGTGAAAACATCAATTATTATTTTAATTTTTTCTCTTTCTTCTTCCTTACTTTGCACATTTTTTTTTCTTCTCTTTCTTTTGCATTATTTACGACTTTCAACAGAGGTCAGTGTCATTCTCAAGCCCAGATCAGTAGGTTTGACTAAAGCTCTGTGGTGTGTGTGTATGAATGTAGATGAGAGAAATTCTTAATTTGGGGACTTGAAGGTAACACTGCAAAGCTGACTCTGTTTTGTCTTTCATTGGTTTTAGCTGAATATGTTCATTTTGATTATTTGTTGGTTTGTTCGAATCAGAGTCTTACACTGTCTCCTGTACTGAAGAGCAGTGGCATGATCATGGCTCACTACAGCTTGAATCTCCTGGGCTTGGGCCATCCTTCCATCTCAAGATCCCAAGTAGCTGGGACTATAGATACACACCACCATGCTCAGTTAATTTTTTGTTTTGTTTTAGAGTAAAGGTTTTGCTGTGTTGCCCAAGCTGGTCTCAAACTCCTGGACTCATGCAACTCTGACTTCCCAAAGTGCTGGGATTACAAGTGTGAGCCACCACACTTGTCTGCAGAGTATGTTCATTCTTAAATTTACTATATGTTTGACATTTTATAAATTATCTCATAATTTAGATGCCTAACTTGTTTCTTTTTTTTATTATAAAGATGTGGGGTACATTTCAGGGTTAGGTATATAAACATTGATCATGCAGGTACCTTTGTTGATGAGGTATGCCCCTCCCTCCCCTAGCAGTTTCCCTCAACTGCCAATTCCACCCCCCTTCCCCTGATAGTTTCCCACTACTGCCAATCACTTTCTTATAGCATTATAATTGTTCAAGATCCGTTTATGAACGAGAACATATGGAACTCTGCTATTTGTTTCTGTGATAAATCACTGAGTGATCGACTCCAAGTCCATCCAAGTTGCTGCAAAGTCCATATATGTGTCCTTCTTTATGGCTGCATAATATTCCATCGTGTATATGTATCACATTTTTTTTAACCAGTCCAGCTTCGAGGGGCAACACGGTTGGCTCCATGTTTTTGCTATTGTGAATAGAGCTACAACAAACATACGTGTGCAGGTATCTTTTTTGTAGAATGACTTGAGTTCCTCCTGGTATATTCCCAATAGGGGAATTGCTGGGTCATATGGAAGGTCAGTGTCTAGTTCTTTCAGATATCACCACACAGATACACACCAAAGAGGTTGTACTAGTTAGCATTTCCACCAGCAGTGTAGAAGCATTCCTTTTTCCCCATATCCTCGCCAAAATCTGTTGTTTGTTTCATTAATGACGGCCATTCTTACTGGGGTTAGGTGGTATCTCAAAGTGGTTTTGATTTGCATTTTTCTGGTGATGAGTGAGGCTGAGCACTTTTTCAAGTGTATGTTGGCTGTCCATATATCTTCTTTTGAGAAGTATCTATTCATGTCTTTTGCCCACTTTTTTTTGAGTTGGAGTCTCACTCTGTCGCCCAGACTGGAGTGCAGTGGCTGCTCCCGGCCACCACAACCTCGACCTGCTGGGCTCTGGCGATCCTTCCGCCTCAGCCTTCCAAGTAGCTGGAATTACAGGCGCGTGCTACCACGCCCAGCTAATTTTTTGATTTCTTGTAGAGATGAGGTCTCGCTGCCCAGGCGGGTCTCGAACCCGTGGGCTCAGGCAATCCACTCACCTCAGCCTCCCAAAGGCACGGGATTACAGGCTGAGCCACCGAGCCCGGCTGGTAGCCCACTTTTTAAAGGGGCTGTTTGTTTTTTTCCTTTTGGCGCGTTTGAGTTCCTTATAGATCCTAGATGTTAGGCCTTTGTCAGATAAACAGTTGACAAATATATTTTCCCACTCTGTGGGCTGTCTCTCTGCTCTTTTGATGGTTTCTTTTGTTTTGCAGAAGCTCGTTAATTTGATGTGGTCCCACTTGTCTATTTTATCTCTTAAGATATTGGCCTTTAGGATTCTGAATAGGAATTGGTTCCCAGTTCCAATTTTCATAAGGGTGTCTCCTGCATTTTCTAAGATTCTTATAGTTTGAGGTTTTACGTTTAGGTCTTTGATCCATTTAGAGTTAATTTTTGTGTATGGTGATAGGTAGGGGGTCCTCTTTCAATCTTCTGCATGTGGTCAGTCATTTTTCCCAGCACCATTTACTGAATACATTCTCCTCTCCCCAGTGATTGTTGTTGAAGGCTTTGTCGAAGATGAGTTGGTTGAGGAATTGAGGTTTTGCTTCCGGAATCTCTACCCTGTTCCATTGGTCTATGTGCCTGTTCTTGTACCAATACCAGGATGTTTTGATTACTGTAGCTTTATAGTAAACTTTGAAGTCTGGAAGTGTGATACCTCCTGCTCTGTTTCTTTTGCAAAGAATTGTTTTAGCTATTCGTGGTCATTTATGCTTCCATATGAATTTCTATATTGTTATTTCCAGGTCTGAGAAGAATGATGTTGGTAGCTTAATGGGTATTGCGTTGAATCTATAGATTGCCTTTGGTAGGATGGACATCTTAGCAATGTTGATTCTTCCTATGCATGAGCATGGAATATTTTTCCATTTGTTTGTGTCTTGGATTTCTTTAAGCAATATTTTGTAATTTTCATTGTAAAGGTCTTTCACTTATCTGGTTAGGAAGATTCCAAGGTATTTCATTTTTTTGGTGGCTATTGTGAATGGGATTGTGCTTTTTATTTGGATCTTTGCCTGCTTGTTGTTGGTGTAAAGGAGTGCAACTGACTTTTGCACATTTATTTTGTACCCTGAGACTTTCCCAAAGTCCTTTATCAGTGCAAGCAGATTTTTAACAGATTCTCTTGGACTTTCAAGGTATAGGATCATATCTACAGCAAAGAGGGATGATTTGACTTCCTCTTTTCCTATTTGGATGCACCTGATTTCCTTCTCTTGTCTAATTTCCTGAGCCAGGACTTTGAACACAATATTGAACAAGAGGGGTGAGAGTGGGCAGCCTTGTCCTGTTCCAGTTTTCAGGGGAAATGATTCTAGTTTCTGTCCATTAGGCAATATATTAGTTGTGGATTTGTCATAGGTGGCACTTACTATTTTGAGGTATATTTCTTCTATACCTAGGTGTTTGAGGGCTTTTATCAAGAAGTGATCCTGGATTTTATCAAAAGCTTTTTCTGTATCTAATGAGATAATCATCTGGTTCTTGTTTTTACATCTGTTGATGTATTTAATGACATTTATGGTCTTGCGAATGTTGAACCAGTCCTGCATCCTGGGAATGAAGCCTACTTAGTCATGGTGGGTGATTTTTGAGATGTGTTTTTCAGTCCAATTTGCTAGAATCTTGTTGAGGATTTTTGCATCTATGTTCATAAGGGATACTGACCTGTAGTTCTCTTTCTTTGTTGGATCTTTACCCAGTTTGGGTATGAGTGTGCTGTTCGCTTCGTAAAATGATTTGGAGAGAATTCCATCTTTCTCAATCACCTGGAATACTTTCAATAGGATTGTTATTAGCTCCTCCTCAAACGTTTTATAAAATTCTGCTGGAAAGTCATCAGTCCAGGGCTTTTTTTTTTTTTTTTTTTGGTAGTTTTCATATGACAGAGTCAATTTCCTGGGTTGTTATAGGTCTACTTAGTGTCTCAATGTCTTCTTGTTTTAACCTGGGGAGGTTGTGTTATGTCAGAAAGTCCTCCATTTCATTTGGGTTATCAAGTTTGTTTTCATATAGATGTACATAGTAATCTCTGATAATCTTTTTTTATTTCTTTGGGGTCAGTGTGATTTGATCTTTTGTATTTCTGATTGTGTTTATTTGGGCTTTTTCTCTCTTTTTCTTGGTCATTCTGGCTAGAGGTCCATCAATCTTGTTAATTCTCTCAAAGAACCAACTTTTTGTTTTGCTGATGTTTTCAATGATATTTTTGTCCTCTGTGTCCCATATTTGAGCTTTTATTTTTGTGATATGGATTCTTCTGCTTAAGTTGGGGTTTGGGTGGTCTTCTCTTTCTAGCTCCCTTGGGCGGTTTGTTAGGCTCTCCACTTGTGATCTTACAATTTTCTTGATGTATGCTCATAGAGATATAAATTCCTCTCTTAAGACTGATTTATTGGCATCCCAGAGGTTTTGGTAAGATGTTTCTTCATTTTCTTTTGTTTCCAGGAATCTTTCCATTTCTTCTTTGATTTCAGGGTTAACCCAGTCATTGTTCAGCATTATGTTGTTTAGTGGCCATGTCTTTGTGGGCTTTGGAGAAAGTTTTTAGTTTTGATATTTATTTTTATTCCACTATTATCTAAGAATGTGCATGGCAAGATTTCAACCTTATGGAATGTGTTTATGCTTGATTTATGGCCAAGAATGTGATCAATTTTGGAGTACATTCCATGTGGTGATGAGTAGAATGTATATTCTGTGGTTGTTGGGTGGAATAATCTATAGGTATCCAACAAGTCCATTTGTCAAGTGTCAAGTTTATGTTCTGGATCTCCTTGTTGATTTTTTGCCTCAATGATCTATTTAGGGCTGTCAGTGGGATATTTAAGTCCCTTGCTATAATAGTGTTGGAGTCAGTATCATTTTATAGTTTATTTAGTGGTTGTTTTACAAATGCTAGTTCTCCTGTGTTGGGTGCATATATGTTTAGGATGGATATTTCCTGTTGATGGATTGAAACTTTTATAATTACGTAGTGTTCTTTTGCATCTTTTTAAATTTTTGATAGCTTAAAGGTTGTTTTATCTGATATTAAGATTGCAACTCCTGCCTTCTTTTGTGGTCCATTTGCCTGGAAAATCGTTTTTCATCCTTTAACTTTGAGTCTGTGTGCATCCCTTGTAGTGAGATGAGTCTCCTGGATGCAGCAAATGATGGGGTCATGGTTTCTTATCCAGTCCACCATTCTGTGTATTTTTAGTGGTGCATTTAGTCCATTCACATTCAGGCTAATTATTGAAATAAGGGGGTTTATCCCTGTAATGAGATTCTCATAGAGTTGCTGTTGTTCCTGTTTATTTGTTGTCTTTCCTTTGGTTTGGGAGTTGATTCACGTGTGTTTTCCATCTTTTCTCTGTACTCTTGTGAAGAACATTGTCATTCTTTTCTCCTTTTCTTCTGTGTTTAATACTTTCTTAAGTGTTGCTTGTAGAGGTATTCTTAGGGATTGGATGTCTGGGAAAGATTTTAATTCTCACTCGTTGATGAAGCTTAGCTTGCCTGGGTAGGTTATTCTTGGTTGAAATTGTTTATCTTTGAGAACTTTGAAGATTGGGGTCCAAGCTCTCCTAGTCTGAAGGGTGTCTGTAGATAAATCTGCTGCTATTCTAATTGGTCTTCCCTGGTAGGTAGTCTGACTTTTTTCTCTTGCTGACTTTAGGATATTTTCTTTTACACCTACTTTGTTTAGGCAAATTATTATGTGACTGGGAGTTGTCTTCTCACTTGTTATCTTGCAGGGGTTCTCTGAATCTCTTGTGTTTGAATTTTTGCATCACTGATGAGATGAGGGAAATTTTCTTGAATAGTTTTGTGGAATGTTTGTTCCAGGGTGGTCTGTGTCTCTCTTTCTGCCTCAGGAAGCCCAATTACTCTTCGGTTCAGTCTCTTGTAGTAATCATTCATCTCTTGAAAGTTTTGTTCTGTCTTTTTAAACTTCTTTTCTATGTTTTTGACAGTTTGGGTTAGTTCTGTATTTTGGTCTTCAAGTTCTGAGATTCTTTCTTCTGCTTGGCTAATTCTGCTTTCCATGCTTATTAGTTTGTTATTTATTTCAATCACAGTATTCTTTACCACTGCTATTTCAGTTATCAGCTCCTTCCTATTTTCCTCTTGTCTCTCTTCAATTCTTTTTATTCTCTCTATTAACGTCTTGATGTTTGGGTTTGTCCTATGTTACCAGTCATTCTGGGGGCTCTTCATTGTTTGCATTCTGAAGTCTGTTTTCTCAATGTTTGACCTCCCAGGGGTCTGTTTGAGACCTATATTCTTCTTTAGGTTTTTCTTCATTTGTGTAGATTTTCCTCCCCACTTTTTCCTCCCCCCACCCCCTGTCTTCTTTAATTCTGTTGTTCAGGGGTGGAGGGGTTGCTTTTACTTCTGTTTGTTCAATCTCCTATTCTTCTTTATGTATATCCTCTGGCTTTGTTCAATTCTGGAACTGGAATGTAGGTTGAGGGTGATCCTTTTTGCAGTTTTGAGATTTAATTGAGGGAGAAGTTGTGATTCAAAATCTATCGGCAGATCCCAGTATCCACCAACAGGTGTATGGATAATCTGGAACCCAATTCCCACTGCCTTGCAATCTATACATGCATTGGGGTTATAGGTTTACTCCCTGAAAGCAAAATGAGGTAAGAAAAGGGAAAAGAATGGAATAGGGAGTGGGGGGGAGGAGGGAAGTGGAGAGAGAGAAGAGTAAGAGGGAAAACAGACAAACGTACTGACTAACAAATGAAAAGAGACACAAAGACAGATACAAGTAAAAAGAAAAACAATGCAAAAAACATACAAAAAAACCTAAAACATACAATCATAAAGACATACAAGCTAACCAACCTCCTTATTGACATACTATTCTTCTATACAAAGATGAGGTCTAAAGAGAAAAAAAATAAAGTAGAATAGAATAAAGTCAGTAAACTAATAGAACCGAAGCAAGTATAAAAATGTTATTGATAACAATAAGAAGAGAGAGAAAAGGGGAAAAAAGATGGGTAAGACAAACAAAGAATAAATAATAATTAAAACAGGGGAACCAAGCACACTCTGAGACTTTTCCTTTAAGTCCAATGTCCTTTCACCTCTGATTTCTAGCTCTCATTTCGGGCTGGTAGAGTTGCTCATAGTTAGGGTCAGTTGCCCCTGTCCTGCTGTGGAGGGTGGTTCAGATCTGGGCTGCCTGCCAAATCTACCACTCAGATCTAGCCTATGTCTATCTAGCATGGGGGAGAGGCTTCTGTCCCTCCCATTTTGATGTTGTTACCTTGGATGCTGAGTTGGGTGTAGCTGGTCTCATGGCTCTAACTGATCTCTTTTTCCATTGCAGCCCAAGATTGCTGGGCAATACAGGCCAGCACACCACTGGACTACTTGGGCCAGGTTGGGTGCAAGTTGGAGGCTGCCCAGGGTGGAAGGGAGCAGGCAACAGTAGCCACGGAGGTACCTGCTGCATCAGCAGTGCATGGGAGGAGCTTCACAAGCCTGGCTCCAGGTGAGGGGCGTAGCAGTGACAGCAGCAGCAGTAGTTTCAGTAGTGTGGTGCTTGCAGGGGGCTTCATGTTGGGGAGTCATGGGTCACCTCAGGCAGGAGCGGGAGACAGTGGCTGTGGCAGCGGCAGCAGTGGCGGTATCGGTAGCACCGGCAGCACCAGCAGCTGCTGAGGCAGCAGCTGCGTAGCATGTGAAGAGCAGGTTGTCAACAATGAGAGCCCCAGCCCCCAGGGGAGAGCTAAAATCTTTATGGGTGTTCTCTTTCGCGAAGGGTTCTACAGACCAAACTGCCCCATTGCTATCTTGCCAGAAGTCCAACTTCTTTCTAAAGATTCAGAGAGTCTGTGAACGTTTCAGAGAACAGACAATTTTAACATTTTCGATGATGCTGCTTACACGTGCAATAAAAATCCTTTCAAACTGTTTACATATTGTAAAATTGAGCCTGAAACTTAATTTCTCCTTGGCCAATAATAGTCTTCAGTACAAACAACTGTTGATTGTAACCCAATTACCTTCTACTCAAAGTAAAATGAGACTTTTAGTTACTGTTTATCCATTGAATTACCTCCAGCACTCAGAGAAAGATGCTATGTTCACATTTCCTGTGTTCTGCACAGAACATTTTAATCTACCTTGACAACAATGCTCTTCTCAAAATGTTGACTCATAATTATTGCAGGTGGCTACGTGCACCACACATTAATTTAAATGAGTCTTCAAATGTTAAAATGCACTTGTTTCCCATGGAAACTGCATAATTTTTTTATAAAATGTAAATGAATAAGAACCAATGGTCCAAGGTAAGATCCATAAATAGTTTCATAATTACAAACAAGGTGAGAAATCAAAACAGTAAGTAGTGTTTTTTTTCGAATTATTGTCAGGCTATAAGAGTAGAGATTGAGGAATGTGGGAAGTTCTGTTACAAGTTACCGGGTTCGGTGGTTCAGCCTGTAATCCCACGCCTTTGGGAGGCTGAGGTGAGTGGATTGCCTGAGCCCGCGGGTTCGAGACCCACCTGGGTAACTTGGCGAGACCTCATCTCTACAATAAATAAAAAAATCAGCCAGGCATGGTAGTACATGCCTCTAATTCCAGCTACTTGGAAGGCTGAGGTGGAAGGATCGCCGGAGCCCAGCAGGTCGAGGTTGTGGTGGCCAGGAGCGGCCACTGCACTCTAGTCTGGGTGACAGAGTGATACTCCAACTAAAAAAAAAAAAGTGTAGCTAACTCCACTGCTCATTCTTCTGTGACATAAAAACACCCTCATGTTCTACACCCCACCCAGCTCAACCACTCAGCCTCCTACATGACATCCCCAGTACACTTTGTGTCATCTCCTTCCTGGTTGTTAGAGCAATGCTGTCTATGCCTGTCATATTTGAGTTGGGTGGAGAACACTGAGGTAAAGCTCTTTTCTCTAAGTAATGTTCATTAGTCATCAAGTTGCAAATTGTAATGTTAGCCCAGAGAATTTCACTAATAGTTTCTGCCAGGCCCTCAACACCTCCTTATTCATTAGACTGTAAATCATGGAGTTCATCATGGTCATAATAATAGCATAGAAGAAAGAGATTCATTTCTTCTGAAGGATAGAAGGACCTGAGTGGAGCTGGATATAAGTAAAAATTGTCACGCCATAGCGCCGGGCAACCACCGTGAGGTGAGAGGCACAGGTCTGGAAGGCTTTCCTCCTTCCCTCTCTGGACTGGATCTTTAGGATGGTGGAGATGATCTGGATGTAGGACAAAAGAACCAGGCAGAAAGGTGTCATCAGAAGGACAATGCTAGAGAACAGGTTGGCGACCTCATTAGAGGAAGTGTCCACACAAGCCAGCCTGATCACAGCTAGGATTTCACAGGATATATGATCAATATATTTGTTAGTGCACATGGGTAGCTGACAAGTGATGACAGTCTGCATGAGGGAGTTGATGGAGCCACTGGCCCAGGACATGATGGTCAATCTAGTACACAGCCCTCTATGTATGATGGCCAAGTACCTTGGGGAGTCATACACAGCCACAGGTCATCACTGCCAGTAGGGGGTATCAATCCCATCCAAGGCCAGGGGGAGAAAGTAGTTGGACTTCACAGCTCAGGAATAGGATGACTTTATATTCTGTTAGTAAAGCACCATCTGAAGGATTCGACATGTGGCATAGGAAACATCAACAAGAGAGAGGTTGGTGACAAAGAAATACATGGGATTGTAGAGTTGACTGTCCAGGTTGATCAGAAGAACAAAAAGGAAGTTCCTCATAACTATCATGAGGTATGTGATGAAGAACAGGACAAAGAGTGAGTCCTGAGTATCCCAATCACTTGATAGACCAAGGTGAATAGAGTCTCTCAGTGATTTCTGATTATCTTGTACCATTTAATAATGGAAGGAATATTAATCTGCAGAAAGAGTTATAAGAAACAGAAGTTGTTGAATAAAGAGCCATAAGAATAACTTCTTAAGAATGCATACTGTATACAACATACTATCCTTAGCCAAATGTTTCAGATAATTCATAAGGTCAAGATGACAGGTTAGTTCCAAATATACAATATATTTACAATGAATCAGAGAAGCAATAATGTTTTCATAAGGACATGATATAATCTCTGGTAGGTCAGTTAAATTCTGCAGCTAATTTTTTAAAACTTTACATTTTTAATAAGTTACCTCAGTATCCAGGGCAGTGAGATTTTTTTTCTGTGACATCAGCAAAAGGCCAAAATAGGAAATCTCAGAGTCTCCCCACTACCAACAGAACTATCATCTAACAATTATCCACAGACTAGAACATCTTTCTGAAAACTTCAACATTTGAAAACAAACCTGAGACACCCACATGGTCCACTGAATGAAAACTGTATTAGAAATGTAAGAAGAATAGTTTCGCTTTGACCATGTCACCCGTCCCCCTCTTCCAATTCAGCACAATGCCAGATGGAGATAATTTTCTTGGGCCTATAGTTTCTATAGGGAAAAGAAATGGCAGAGGTAGTCATTCATCCTCCCTAGTATTCCAAGATACTTCTTGTAAAGCCCACGCTGGTTTTACCTCATGGATATTACTGGAATAACAGCATAGCTAGACCACCTGGGGTAAAGTAGAAACAACAAAAGGAGACAGAAGTCATAATGACCAGCACACAGATATTGTTGATACTTCTGTGTTTCTGCCAGCAAGGGTGCCCAACTGAAGATATCAGCCAACTTCATAAACCATGTACAAAGCTGAACTGGTTACCTACAAAGCACAGTGGAAAAATCAACCTAGCTTGCTTCCTCAGATGGCTAGTTTTCACACTCAGACTCAGAGCCCACCCCAATGACATGCTCTAGGCTAGAAGACACCTCCTCTACTCATTTCAAAGAAGCATAAGGGTCAGATCTGCCTGACTTGAAAGGTCAAACAGCCACGCGACTAGGCCAAAAGCTCACCTTATAGGTCTACCCTGACAGAGAGGCATTTCTCAATTGTGCATTTCTAAGAAGCATAAACTCTGGTCTTACTCATCCTGAGCAGCAACTTCACCTAACTTTGGATCTCAACCTAAACCCCTGTCCAGTTACAGATCCCAAAAAGTGGAATCACCCAGCCAAGTAGTACATTTTGTGACTAGCTTGATCAGAAACCATTGTATTACACAGCCAGATGCTCTACCTGATACCAGACCCCATCCAGCATCCCATCCTAATATCAGAACAAAGGCAGTAGCCCAGCTGATTAGAGAAACCACAACAAGTTCTGTCCACCCAGCATCACAGCTGGGTCTTTCATAGTCACAGGCTAGACTACATAGTGAAAGTCTATCCTTGCCAAAGAACACCCACAAACAAAACCATAAAGAATACCACAAACAACAATACAAGAACACAAGTATTACAAAGCATCAGGGAATTATGGTACTCAAAAGAAATGAATAAAGCTTTAATAATGGACCCTAAAAAAAGGGAGATCCACAAAATGACTGACAAAACATCCAGAATAATCATTTTAAAGAAATGCTAAAGAACTACAAAAATGTATGGATCAAAAATTAAATAAAATTTGGGAGATAATACAAAAATGAGTAGTTTGACAAAGAAATAAAAGCAATAAAAAAGAGCCAAATAGAAGTCCTAGAGATGAATACAATGACTGAACTGAAAAATTCAACAGAAGGCTACAACAGTAGACTCAATCTAATAGAAAAAAAAATCAGTGAGCTGGAAGACAGAACATTTAAAATCACCTAGTCAGAAGAACAGAAACACAAAGCAATGAAGACTACAGGAACTATGAGACTCCAATGAGAGCCAACTTTTGAATAATAGAAAATGCAGGAGAAGAAAAAAAAGGGAAATAAACCATATTTAAAGAAATAATGGCTGAAAACTTCCCTAATTTGGTAATAGAAGCCAACATTTAGGTACAAGAAGTGTAGAGGTCTCCAATCACATTCAACCAAGAGGAATTCAGTCATACATGTAATATTCAAACTATCAAATCTCACAAATTCTAAGGGCATTGATAAGAAACAAATTGCAATCAGGCTATGAATTTCTCAGCAAATTTGCTGCATTCCAGGAAGGTGTGGGATAATATATGCAAAATGCTGAAAGACAAAACACTTCCAATCAAGAATACTTTACCAAAAAAATCTGTGTTTCAAAATGAGGGAGAAAAAAAGACCTTACTATACAAAAAAAAAAAAACTAAGAAAGTTCATTACCACTAGACCTGTATTACAGGAATTGTTAAAGGGAGTTCTTTAAGCTGAAACAAAATGCTGTTAATTAATAGCATGTACATGCACAAAAATACAATACTCAATGGTATAAGTAAAACAGATCCATATTCAGAATGCTCTAAGACAGTAATGATAGCATGTAAAGCAATTTTATCCCTAGTACAAGTGTTAAAAGACAAAATTGCTAATAGCAAATATAGCTAAAATAATTCAAAGATATATATTACAAAATAATGTAAATTCTGGCCTCAAAAACATAAAATGTAGATGGGGAAATAAAGTGTAGAATTGTTGTTTTCAATCAAAATTAAGCTGTCATCAGTTTGAAATAGGATGTTTTAAGTATCATAGTTTCTATGTAAGCTTCTTGGTAACCACAAAGTCAACATTTTTAGTAAAAGCACAAAACACATGGAGGTGGTTTTAAGATGGCTGACTAGGGGCATTGCATGCCAGTTTTTCTGAGAAGGAAGACTGAAGTTGCTGGAGAAGTCCAGTGTTTTGACTTGAAAACAAAGGGAGAAGAAACAGGACCTGCAAGAACACCCACGTGAGGAGACTTGACACACAGAGAAAAGGAAAACATCAAAAAAATTTGACTCAAATTGATCCCCATGAAACCCAGAGCCAAAAAGTGTAGATGGGAGTGCTTCCCTGCCCCCTCTTAGCCCTTCAACAATCTGCTGACTTATATACAGTTGGAGGACCTTTTGCCCCATGACCCAGGGCAGCACTGTTGATAAGTTCTTTCCAGGAATGAAGAATCAGGTGGCCATCTATACAGCCATGCCACACCACCCCCTCAGGCCCAGGCCAAGTCATCAAATGCCATACCAGTTGCCCACATACAGGACAACTGCCCTGACTGGGAATCATCTGCTCATGAACCACTGTATCACCAGGCCACCCACAGAATTTTCCCATATTCTGCTCTTACTCTGGCAAGCACGGAGCACTGAAGGGACCCTGGGAAGTAGCAGGTTAGCTAGAAATCTAAATTTCCTGAGGATTACTCCTAAAGGAGGAAGAAATACAGCCTGTCAAAGTTCCTCTTGAGACAAAGCAAATGTGAATATAGTGCCAGCTGCTAAGAGGGACACCACCAAAGCCCAGGACAAAACTTGGAAAGGGGTACATCACTCATATTGTTTTCCCCTCTCCAGTGCACCACTGGGGATGTGACAGTGGCTCTTCCCTCAGGGGCTTTAGGAGTTGCACAAAACATGCCAATTCTCACACTTCTTCAGCAATTCTGTCCCCTCTGAAGGCAAGTATGCACTGAGAGGGTGCTTTTCATACTTTTTCTGGTACTCCTGCACCCTCTAACAGTCAGCAAATAAAGAGCAATAGGAGCCTACCCTCCAGCCTTTACCATTAAGTATGGTCTACTGGATTGCAACCTGAACTATACCATCAGACAAAAATACATCGCTATAATAAGTGACATCTGAGAAAGTCACCACACAAATGTATATGCTATCAAGAAGCCCTTACAGAGCCTTGGACCTTTGAAAGTATCCAGAAATGAAGCCAATCAACCTACACAACATACTCCACAGCCATACTGATAAGGGAAAAAAATTAAAAGTCCCATCCAAGCAATAGCAAATTCAAAAAAAAATAACATCAGCTCCCTCTGATGAAAAGGATCCACACAAGAACTTTAGCAATATAAACAACCAGAGTGTTTTATTACCTCCAAAATATTGCACCAATTCCCTAGATATGGATTCTAACAAGATTGAAATGTTTGAAATATCAGAAATACAATTTAGGATACGGATGGCAAGAACACCCAATAAGATCAAGAGAAAACTGAAATCCAATAAAAGGAAGCCAAGATAATGATCCAAGATTAGAAAGACAGGATATCCATATTAAGAAAGAACCAAAGTGAACTTCTAGAATTGAAAAATTTATTGCAAGAATTTCAAAACACAGTTAGAAGCTTTAAAAACAGACTAGACCAAGCAGAAGAAAGAATTTCAGAGCTTGAAGACCAGTCCTTAAAATCAACCCAGTCAGACAAAAGTAAAGAGAAAAAATGAACAAAGCCTTTGAGAAATATGAGATTTTGTAAAGCGACTAAATCAGCAACTTATTGACATTCTTGAAAGAGAACAGGAGAAAGGAAGCAACTTGAAAAACATATTTGAGGATATAAGTTAGGAAAATTTTCTGTCTTACTTGAGAAGTCCACATGCCAATACAAGAAATTCAGATAACTCTTGTGAGATATTATACAAGATGATCATTCCCAAGGCACATAGTCATCTTACTATTCAAGGCCAACATGAAAGAAAAATATAAACACATCTAGAAAAAAGGATTATATCACCTTAGAGGGAGACTATTAGACTAACACCAGACTTTTCAACAGAAAACTTAAAAGCCAGAAGAGATGAGGGGCTAATTGTTACTATTCTTAAAAGAAATGCCTGGAAGAATTTTTTTCCTCCCAACAAATGAAACTGCATAAATGAAAAAGAAATAAAATCTTTCCAAGGCAAAAGCATTAGGGGAGTTTGTCACCAACAGACCAGCCCTACAAGAGATGCTTAAGGGAGTAGAGTTCAAAATATGGGGAAAAAGAACAATACTTGCTGTATCTCACAGACCCCAAAATCAACGGTACATTTGAGACTACAAAGCAACTAGCTGACAACAATACAACAGGACCAAAATCCATCATATCAATATTAACTTTGAATGTAAATGGTCTAAATCCCCCACCTAAAAGACATACAATGGAAAATTGGATTTAAAAAAATCCTTCTGTCTTCAGGAGACTCGTTTCACAGGTAATGATACCCACAGGCTCAAGATAAAGGACTTGGGAAAGGTCTATCATAAAAATGGAAAACAAAAGAGAGCAGGCACCAGTATTCATGTCCAATAAAATAGACGTAAAACCAACAATAGAAAAGAACAATGAATGACATTACTTAGTGATAAAGAGTTCAACAAGAAGACATAAATTTCCTAAATATATATGCACTCAACATTTGAGCACCCAGACTTATAAATCAATTACTATTAAGTCAAAGAGAAGACTTAGGTAGCCATACAATAATAAAGGAGGACTTCAGCAGCCTACTGACGGCATTAGACAGATCATTGAGGCAAAAAACGGACAAAGACATTCTGGACTTAATTTAGCACTTGACAATTGAACCTAATAGACAACTACAGAATACTCCACCCAACAACTACAACATATACATTCTTTTCATCTGCAAATGGAACATATTCTAAGATTGACCACGTACATGGTCATAAATCAAGTCTCAATAAATTCAAAAAAATCAAATTCATACTAAGCATCTTCTTGGACAGCAGAGAAACAAAAATAGAAATCAATACTAAGAGAAACTCTCAAAACCACACAAGTGCATAAAAACTAAACAATTTTCTCCGGAATGACTTGTGGGTACACAATGAAATCAAGGGAGAAGACGAAGACATTAATTGAAACAAATGTAAATAGAGGCACAACATAGAAAAACCTTTGGAATGTCATAAAAACAGTGTCAATGGGAAATTTTAGTGTTAAACATCTACATCAAGAAAATAGAAAGACCTAAAATAAACAATCTAGTGTTGCACCTAAAGGAACTAGAAGAAGAACAAACTAAACCCAAAGCTAACAGAAGATAAGACATAACCATAAATTAAAGTAAGACCAATAAAACACACAAAGGATCAACAAACTGAAAAGTTGATTGTTTGAAAGAACAAACAAGATTGATAGGCCACTAGCTAGATAAATAAAGAAAAAAAAAGAGATGATCCAAATAAGCACAATCAGAAGTGACAAAGATGACATTACAACTGAACCCACCAAAATATAAAAGATCTTCTGAAACTACTATAAATAGCTCTACATGCATAAACTAGAAAATCTGTACACAATAGATAAATTCCTGGAAACATACACTCTCCCAAGATTGAAACAGGAAGAAACTGATATTCTAAGCATATCTGTGATTAGTTATGAAGTTTAATCATTTATTTGAAAAAATCTACCAACCACAAAGATCTGTAGATCAGACAGATTCACAGCTGAATTCTACCAGATGTGGAAGGAAGAGCTGGTACCAGTCCTACTGAAAGTACTTCAAAAAATCAAGAAGTGATCCCTCCTTAACTCATTCTATGAAACCAGTATCACCCTCATATCAAAATCTGACAAACAAACAACAAAAAAAACTCAAACAGATCAATATCCCTGATGAATAGAGAAGCAAAAATCCTCAGCAAAATACTAGTAAACCATATCCAGCAGCATGTCAAAAAAGATAATTCACCATGATCAAGTGGACTTTACTCCTCAGATACAAGGGTGGTGCAATGTATGCAAATCAATAAATGGGATTCACCATAGAAACAGAATTTTTTTAAAAAGACCTCATGATTATCTCAATAGATGCAAAAAAAAAAAAAAAATCATTAAATAAAACCCAGCATCTCCTTATGAGAAAAACCTTCAACAAACCAGGCATCAAAAAACATATCTCAAAATAATAAGAACTATCTGTGGAAAAACCCCAGCCAACATTATACTGAACAGCAAAATTTGGAATCATTCCCTCTAAAAGCTAGAACAAGACATTAATATACATTCTCATCACTCCTGTTCAACATAATACTGGAAGTCCTAACCAGAGCAATCAGGCAAAATAAAGAAATAAAAGGCATCCAAACAGAAGAAGGGGAAGTCAAATTACCTCTTTTCACAGGCAACATTATTCTATACCTAGAACACCCTAAAGATTCTGCCAAAAGACTCCTAGAACTGACAAATTACTTCAGTAAAATTTCAGGATACAAAAGGAATGCAAAAAACAATAGTATTTGTATACACCATAAATGTTCAAGCTACGAACAAACCAAGAACATAAACCCATCTACGATAGCCACGACAAAAATAAAATAACTAGGATCTAACCAAGGGGATGAAAAATCTCTACAATAAGAACTATAAAACACTGGTGAAGGCAATCCTAGATGACAAAAACAAATGGAGAAATATTCCATGCTCATGAATTGGAAGAATTAATATTGTTAATTTTTAATGTTCATACTGTGGAAAGTAATCTACAGATTCTACATAGTCTCTATCAAATTACCAATGCCATTTTTCATAGAATTAAAAAAGACAATTTTAAGATTCATAGGAAACCAAAAAGAAGCCCAAATATTCAAAGAAACCTAAGCAAAAAGAACAAAGCTAAGGCACAACATTACCTGAATTCAAACTTTACTACAAGGTTGTAGTAACCAAAATAGCATGGTACTGGTAAACCAGTGAAACTGAATAAAGTATTCAGAAATAAAGCTGCTCACCTACGCCATTGATCTTTGATAAAGTCAATAAAAATAAACAATGGGAAAAGGACAGCCTATTCAATAAATGTTGCTGAGAAAACTAGCTAACTATATGCAGAAGAATGAAACTGGACCCCTATGTCTCAGCATATACAAAAATTAACTAACATGGATTAAATATAAATATAAAGCTCCAAATTATAAAAATCCTAGAAAAAAGTGGAAATACCCACCTGAACATTGGCCTAGGCAACACATTTATTTCTGTTTTCAAAAGCAAATGCTGCACAACAAAAATTGACAATTAGTGCTTAATTAAACTCAAGAGCTTCTGCACAGCAAAATAAACTATCAATGGAGGAAAAAAGAAAAAAAACTACAGAATTGGAGAAAATGTTTACAAACTATTCATCTGAGAAAGAATTATCCAGATTCTTTAAGGCACTTAAACAAATCAACAAAATAAATAAATAATTCCATTAAAAAGTGAACAAAGGACATGAACAGGCACTTCTCAAAAGAAGACATATGAGCAGCAAACAAACATATGAAAAAAATGTTCAACATCATTAATCATAAAAGAAATGCAAATAAAACCACAATAAGATACAATCTCACACCAATCAGAATAGCAATTACTAAAAAGTTAAAAAACAATGCCCTTGTGGAAAGCAGTTTGGAGATTTCTCAAACAACTAAAAACCTAGTTATCACTTGACCCAGAAATCTCATTACTGGGTATATATCCAAAGGAAAATAAATAATTCTACCAAAAGGACACCTGAACTCACGTTTAAGTCAGCACTACTCACAACAGCAAAGATATGGAACCAATCTTGGCACCCATCAGTGATGGACTGAATAAAGGAAATGTGGCAAATATACACCATGGAATGCTATACCAAGTACAAAATTACGTCTTTTTTAGCAACATGGACACACCTGAAGGCCCCATTATTCTAGTCAAATTAACACAGAAGCAGAAAACCAAATGCCAAATATTCTCACTTATAAATGCTTGCTAAACATTGGGTACACACAGATGTAAAGACGGAGACATCAAACACTGGAAATTCCTAAAGTGGGGGAAGGCAAAAGAGGGAGAAAGGCTGAAAAACCACTTACTGTGTACATGTTCACTATTTGGGTGGCAGGTTCAATAGAAGCCCCAAACTCACCATCACGCATTATACCCATGTGACAAATCTGCACATGTACCCTGAATCTAAAATTTCACACACACACACACACACACACACACACACACACACACACACACACACAAATTAGAAAGGGCCCAAAGCATTCCACTACAGAAATAAGCAAACCACAAAGAAAGACAATCAGAGAGAGAGAGAGAGAGAGAGAGAGAGAGAAAGGGAGAGAGAGAACATAACAAAGTGTCTACAAAACAACCAGAATACAATTGACAAATGGTTGGAATAAGTCTTTATTTATCAAAAATTACTTTGAACAAAAATGGATTAAATTCTCCAATAAAATGACATAGAGTAGCTGAACGAACAGAAAAAATAAAAGACCCACCTAAAGATTTTTATCCAGCTAGTCTTTCACAAGCCTGAAGAAAGTGTTTACAAGACACTAAGAATTCTTGCCAATATTATATAATCTTCAGTTAGTGGATTGAGGTGATGTGTAGTCCTCTACAAAAGTCAGAATAAAATCCCTCATGTGTAGAAGTGAGGAATTCACGTCTTCTGATTCTTCATGTTCCTTATTAAATTTAAGTTAAACTTTTCTTCTGGGACATTCCCAAAGGCCTGTCAGGTCTCCTTGTGATGCTGCATTCACTTTTCCAACTCAAGTTTCAACACTGCAGGAATTCCCTTTACAAGAAGAACACGAGGCAGTGAAAGGGAATGTTTGAGAAACATGCAGGACATGACTATAAATTCCAGCACCTACAAAGGTCAAGTAGTAGCATGAATGAGTGAAGTGGGCCTGGATGATGATGGCAGGGCAGGGAGCGGGGGACGGTAAGGGGTGGGTGGGGTGAGGGTGGTAGAGAGAAACAGTATGACCAACCGAAATCTCTTCTGTAGGGGAAATCTCTTCTAGTTTGTTATGCCATGAGAATGCAGGACTTTGGGTGCTCAATTTTCAAATAATTCAAGAGAAGCTGGTAATGTAGACCCTTATGTAGAACCTCCTGCTTTCTTAAATGTCACCAAGGGCTAGTTCTATAATTCAGCACCAACCTTCTCCATCCACCCTTTCCAGCTTCTAATCAAGCCAGGAGAAAAGGAACCAAATGGGTCTTCTAATCTCTCTCTACTTGCCAATGACCTGTACTATAAATAAGACCTTCTTCCTGCACTGTGCTGCACTGTGGGTCTTTTCACCTTCACTACTGGTTCTCTCCTCCCTGCAGTATCTTTCTTGAAAGCAAACCCTTCTGTTCTCACCTTCCAAGTCAGTTTGACCTGTTCCCCCTTTCTGCCTTGAATTTCATAGAGCATAGGCCTCCCTTAATTCCAAAATCTGCTTATCTGCTTCTCCTGCTTCTCTTTTTTCTTTTGAGTGGAGGTTTTACTATGTTACCCAGGTTAAAAAGTAGTGGCACAATCACAGCTCACCTTCCTATCCTGGGCTCAGGCCATCCTCCCGCCTCAGCCTCCTTCGGAGTAGCAGGGACTACAGGCACATGCCACCATGCCCAGCCAATTTTTTTTTTTTTTTGAGACGAGGTCTTCCTGTGTTGCCCAGGCTGGTCTCGAACTCCTGAGTTGAAGCAATTCTCCTGCCTCAGCCTCCCAAAGTACTGGGATTTACAGGAGTGAGCCACTGCATCCAGCCTTCTGCTTCCTTTTAATGCTCATTTCCCTTAGGTCTCACCATTCATCTTTTCTCTTCTGTAATGTTCATCTTCATTCCCCAAATAATTTAGTTCCTGTCAGGTAGAAAGCATCTTGGGAAAACCTTAACAACAAACCACTTCCCTTGTCCTCTGACTGCACTCACAAGCCACCAAACAGTTTGCTGCTCTTTACAGTTGTTGTAACACATGTGATGATGGGTAATGAGGGTTGTCTTAAACTTCCAAGGTTGTCAGTACTAAACTTGGAGTCTGGTGGGGCTACCCCTCCTCTCCGTTCCTCCTAGGGAGTCAGTCCATAAAGAGGAGGAGTGGAGGCGGCTGGAGGAGCAAGGTGGAAGTAGTCAGCTTGGGGGAGGAGAAAAATGGAGTGTGTTGGCCAGGACCTCACTGGCTAAGGTCCAGGTAGTCTGCATGTGCTTGCTGCATGAAGGGGGCTTTCCTTCTGCACTGGTCCTATGTTCTCCCAGCCCCCAAAAGACATGCACATGCAGAGAGAGAGAGAAACAGGAGGGGCCTAGAGGACTCGCAAGTGATCTCCACCTCAGGGATTTTGTACTGCAAGAACACTGGCATCTGAATTTCTAGGTCATGGTCCATCTTTACCTGTTTGAACACTGTCTGCTGCCTGCATTTCAGTGTTTCTTCTTTTAATATAAGTGAGGAGATTAGACAAGATGTTTTAGCTCTAAAACTGTGTGACCAATTGCACAGCAAAAGCAACAATGACTAAAAATAGTGGGGTTTGCCTGTGTTTCTGGAGATAGAGTGGGGGGTGGGCAGGCTTATGTCCTGTTTATTGTCTGTCAGCTTCTGAGAGGAGGAAGGATCTGGCAAGAGAGAAATGCAGCTGTCTTGGCAGAGAGAATGAGAAATGAGAGAATTAAAATGAGAGACAGCTCAACTGCAAGGAATTCTAGTCTTTTATAAACACAATCCTTAAACACCAAACTTCCTCCACAGGTCCCCCCAGACAGCCGATTCAACTGCACAAACACACTGAGATTCCAGCTTGTCCTTTCACCATGGTAGTCACAAACTACCCCTCTATACTGGTATCTGGGTGTGTCCACTTCTAGTATCTCTTAGAAGCGAGGTCAGGTACAGTGGCTTATGCCTGTAATCCAAGCACTTTGGAAGTCAGGAGAATCATTGAGCCCAGGAGTTTGAGACCAGCCTGGGCAAAATAGCAAGAACATGCCTCTAAAATAAACAAACAAACAAACAAATAAATAATAGAAGGAAGGGAGGGAGGGAAAAGAAAATTTCTTAGAAGCATACTCCTATGTCTGTCCACCAATCTCAGGTCAGGGTAGGCAGGTTAGTTTTGAGGGAGATTAGATTTGCAGGGAACTGAGGAAAAAACACACAGCTTGGAGATGTAAAGGAGGCAAAGAAGAAGGAAGTTGTGGAAGAGGTCTGAAAGAATATATTCATCTCTATGGCTATAATGAACATTCATATAAGGTTTGCCATGGTCCAGGCACTGCTTTAAGTGCTTTATCTGTATTGACTCATTTAATCCCCATAATGGTCTCCTAAAAATGTCCTAATGCAGGCCGGGCACGGTGGCTCAGCCAGCACTTTTGGAAGATGGCTTGAGGCCAGGAGTTTAAGACCACCCTAGGAAACATACTGAGACCCCCATCTCTATTAAATAAAATAACAAAATTTTTTAAAAAGATGTCTAATTCCCAGAAGCTGTGAATATGCAATAAAACATGGCAAGAAAGAATTAAGATTGCAAATAGAATTAACAATGGCTGCTAATCAGCTGACCCTGAGATGGGAGATTATCTAGATAGGTCCAATGCAATCACAGGGTCTTTCTAAGCAAAAGACAGAGACAGGAGACTCAGAAAAAGAGAAGAGAAGTAGGAGCTTCGATACTGCTGGCTTTGAAGATGGTGGAAAGAGCCTTAAGCCAGGAAATGAGTGCAGCCTCTGGAAGCTAGAAAAGTCAAGGAAAGTGGATTCGCCCTTAGGTCCTCCAGAAAGAAATACATCCCTGCCTACACCTGGATGGTAGCCCAGTGAGACCTAAACAGGATTTCTTACCTACAGAACTGGAACATAATACATTTTGTGCTAAGTCACTAAATGTGTGGTAATTTGTTACAGCAGCCATAGCAACTAATGCACTCCCCAGCTGGTAAGTAGAGGATGTGGTGGCTTCTAAGTCAAGTCACACCTTTCCCTCTCCCTCATGCTCAACATCTGTCACCTATTTATTGGTTAGTAAAATTTTTAACACTTTACTGTCTTATTAAACTTATAAAAATAGTGCATGTGATATTTTAAAACAATTCAGTGGCTGTGAAGATAATCAGTAGCCAACTTCTTCAGTCTTAGCCTCACCTCTTATATAAATACATGCAGAATGTGTTCTTCTTATAAGAATGTAATCATTCTCTCCATTTTAACATAACTTGATTACTTTCCATTTTTAAAAATTTTATTTTATTCTGGAGATGTGGGGATTAACTAACTGGCCCTCACTCCCCCTAGTAGTGAACCAACTAACCTTTGTATTGTTAACACAACTTGAATTTCTAATTAAAAATATGTCTAGGTACTGAAAAAAGATTTGTAAACTCAGACTTGCTAAAAATATACTACGTGCTACGTGCCCTTTGGTGAACAGGAAAGTAATCAATTTCTCTCGACTGGATGGATAATATTCTGATCCTCTCTTAGGCATGATCCTGTAGATTAACTCGTCCTTAAAAATAGTTGTATATTTTATATAAAGATCTATCATTGTTTATCAACTCCCCCCACTTATTCATAAATAGTCTCGCGGATTTAAAAATAAAAAATGTTATGCTGCACTCTCGGGGAGGGAGACGAGCGAGAGCCCTCCTCCAAATTTGGGGCCGCATTTTGGGGCAGAAAACTGACACAAAGCGGGGCCTCTGCTGTCAGGAGGCGGCCGGCCAATCAGATCCCGAGGAAGGTCTTCTCTAGGCCCCCCTCCCCTCCTGCGATTTTCCACGTCCCGCAGTCTGGCATCTGCCTCCCAGTCACTTCCCAGTGGAGGAGCTCTTTCCTCTGGGGATCAATTGCTGCCTCCTCCCAGCAGGTCCTTTCTGCCACGAAACCACGCTGCAGGGAATAGCGGGGTAAAAGGTGAGTAGGGTTCAGCTTGGACCAGGAGAGACTAAGGCCACAGCCCGGAGGGCAGCGTCTCCGGCGGGGCCAAGGGCGCCAAGGTGAAGCCTAGGGAGGGGTGGGGATTGTTTGGGCCTCTGCTCTTTCCCGAGGGTGACAGCGGCGTTCCAGAGAGGATTCATTTCTTCCTCTGGTTTTCCTCTGCAGCTCCGTCTCTTTCACTGCCGCGGCCTTGTAGTTTCCCTCTGCTTGTCAGGACGTCAGTGGCCCCCCTATTTCGATGGGATTTGTTTTGTGCTCCGCAGGGAACCATTGAGATTTTAGCTAACAAGAACCGTGCGGGTGATGTCGTCTCTTCTGCTGGGGTCTTGAATGCTTTTAGGATAGCTTGTCTCAGTTTAACTCCGAGGTGGACGTCCTCATCTACCGAATGCGCTAGGCAGCCACAGACTCTGAGTGTGTCTGTGGAGGGGAAGGGGTCTGGAGAGGGGTGGCGATGAAAGTGGGTGTGGGGATTCAGGGGGAACTATTCTGGAATGTATTCGGCTTGATACAGCAAGTGCTGGATTATACAGTTCCCCGGAAAATAGCCCTGAGCTAGCCACTGGGTTGGCACAAACTGCAACAGAAGGAGAAGGCCTTAAGTACGGGGAAAAAAGATCTTTGCCAATTAGATAATCAAGAAAGGACATGAATAAAGAACAGAATGTATCTGTCTAACTGACCAGCCAGCCATCCCTCCATCCTTTCATTCAACAAGCTGTTGGTGAGTTGATAGATTTTGTTTCAATACTTCGCTTTCTTTTTTGCTTTGCTTAAGAAAAATTATGAATAAAAAATACGTGAAGCAAATGTCTAAGAGCAGTCTAAAAAATAATGAAATGAATGCCTGACTGTACACTGGGTCAAGAAATAGGGCATCATGGTACCTGAAAATCCCATGTGTCCAAGTCATGCCCATTCTGCGCCCTTCCCTGAAATGTGACATGTCATGATTTTTGTCTTAGTTATTCCTTGTTATTCTTTATAGTTTTATCACATTTATGTGCATATTCCAAAATTATGTTTGTGTTGGCTTTCTCAATTTTTTGCTTTCATTCCAATGACATCATGCTGTACATATTCTTACGTTTTTCAGATTCATTTTTGTTGCTTATGGTGTAAATGTACAATACTTTTTCCATTCTACTGTTGATGAACATTTGGGTTGTTTCTAGTTTGGAAGTTGTATTATCTATAAGCTGTGTAACACCTAGCAGCTTAAAACCAAAAGCGAACAATAAGCTCAAACAGAATAAAACAAACTGTTATCTCCTATCTTGTTTTTGTGGATCAAGAATCAAGGAGGGACCTAGCTGAGAGTCTAACTTATAGTGTCTCAGAGGCTGTAACTAAGGAATCAAAGTATTGACTTGGGCCACAGTCATCTCAAGGCTAGGAGTCAAGGTCAAGGACCCCTCTCAAGTTTACATGATTGCTGACTGGCCTTTTGGCCTCACTGACGTTGGCTGGACACACTAGTTCTTTGCCACATGGGCCTCTGTGTATAGAATGGTCACAACTTGTCAACTTGCTTCCCCCAGGGTGAAAGAGAAAGACAAAAATCAGATTATTTTTGTAACCTAATTTCAAAAAGGTGATCCCATCATTTTTTCCATTTTCTATTCATTAGAAGTGAGTTGGGCAACCCTCTCAGGTCCCCTCCCACTGTGGGAGCTTTTCTGTCCTCTCAATAAATCCTGCTTTAAAAAAAAGTGAGTTAGTTGTGTGATTGGCAGTAGTGGGAATCTGTGGGGTGGGAGAGGGCACACCTCATCAACAAGGGTACCTGCATAATGAACATGTGTATACCTAACCCTGAACTGTATCCCACACCTTTAAAATTAAAAATTAAAAAAAAAAGAAGTAAGTTACTGTCCACACTTAAGGGGAGGGGCATTACCCATGAATATGAATATCTGGAGGCAGGAATAATATTAGAGGCCATTGTAAAGTCTGCCTACTACAGGGGATATTACCAAATAATGTCTTCTAACCTTCAAGTACACTTGTGCAGGAGTTTCCCTAGAGTATACAGCTGGAGTAGAATTGCTGAGTTACAAGATTTATGTATATTCAACTTCATCAGGTCATTTGTAAACTGTTTCCAAACTGTTAAACTAGTTTGCACTCCCGCCAGCAGTGGCTGAGGGTTCTTGTTGCTCCATGTACTTGTCATAACTTGGTCTTGTCAAATTTCATTTTTAGTCATCCTGGCAGGTATGAAATAGAATTCCACTGTAATTTTAATAAGCATTTTCCCATAACTAGTGAAACTGACTGTCTTTTTATATGTTGATCAGTTATTGTGCTTTCTCTGTAATTCTGGTTTCTGTTGTTCATTTTTATATTGGGTTGTTTATAATTTTCTTATTGACTCATTGGAGTGCCTTCTCTTTTTTTTGAGTTGGAGTCTCACTCTGTCGCCCAGACTGGAGTACAGTGGCCGCTCCCGGCCACCGCAGCCTCGAGCTGCTGGGCTCCGGCGATCCTTCCGCCACAGCCTTCCAAGTAGCCG